>NC_084755.1:36276110-36295261 GCF_033978785.1 Entelurus aequoreus | reverse complement strand
AAAATTCCCAAATTTCCATGAAATTCCCATTGAAATGAAGGAGACATGTTTCTAAACTCCACAATTCCCACATTTTTAATTGGATTCAAACCGTTCCAACTAGAAAATATTCAGCCTGTTCAAAATTGTGTGCTCTCCTTCAACAATTTAAAAAAAATTCCCGGATTTCCAAGAATTCCCAGTTTTCAGGGACTTTTCCCCCCCATTCAAAATGAATTGTCCATTTTATACATTTCCACAATTCGCACATTTTTCAACCTATTCAAACTATTCCACCTTCAACACATTCTGGAAATTCAAACTATCATTTTTCCAAGTTCAAAACAATTCCAGGATTTTCCAGAATTCATGCTTTTCCAAAGCTCTATTTCCACCCTTTTTTCTAGCGACTACTCCTCCCACATTTTTCAACGCATTTCAACCGTTCCACCGTCAAAACATTCCTCCTAATCAGGACACAAAACAAAGTTGTTTTTTGAACTGGAAAATTCCCCGGTTTTCCCGAAATTCCGTAATACCATTTCTCAATTCAACATGTTACTTCTTCAACATTTCTCCACCGATATAAAAAATGTCAACACCAACCTTTTCAACTCATTCAGACCTTTAAAATCTTAACATTTTCCCAAAAAATTCCCAAATTCCCATTGAAATGAATGGGACATGTTTCTAAGTTCCACAATTCCCACATTTTTCATTGGATTCAAACCGTTCCAACTCCAAAATATTCAGCCTGTTCAAAATTGTGTGCTCTCCTTCAACAATTACAAAGAATTTCCAGATTTCCCAGAATTCCCAGTTTTCAGGGACTTTTTCACCCATTCCAAATTAATTGTCCATTTTATAAACTTTCACAATTCGCACATTTTTCAACCTATTCAAACCATTCCACCTTCAACATATTCCACTCATCCGACTAACACTTTCCCAAGTTCCGGTTTTCCTGAAAATTCCAACTCTTCGACATTAAAACCATTCCAACATTCAAACTATTCTTACATTCATACTACATTCTGTCAGCATTTCACTTCAACTTCAGCATCGGAGCATTCACACGCAATTCCTTCAGGAATGCTCATCTAGTTGACGCACATTATTTCAAAGCTTCTGCGGGCCACATTAAATAATGTGGCGGGCCAGATCTGGCCCCCGGGCCTTGAGTTTGACACCTTTGCTCTAGTGCAGGGGTGTCACACTCATTTTCATTGAGGGCCACATCGCAGTTTTGGTTGCCCTAAGAGGGCCGCATTTAACAATGAGTAATATATGAATATACATGTATATGTATATATATATAATACATTAACAATATATATTTTTTTACATAAGCTGCAAAAAATATATAAAAATTTTGCTTTAAAAGCTGGCAGCTCAGTCACCATAATTTTACAGTAAAAGCAGTGTTTTGTTTTTTCACAGCATATAACAAAAATGTTATAAATGGAATGGAATGGAGAAACAATACCACTGTTTTAGCGGTAAAAATCAAGCAACAGACCTGCCAGGTGTTTTTTTTTTTTTTTACCTTAAAATATTGTTTTAACGTTTTTTTTTATTTGTTTTTTTTATGTTTTAGTGTCTTACTGTATATGGAAAAAAACAGTACCAAAGTTGATTTTACGGTAAAAAATGTAACCGTAAAAAAACCATTGTCAATTTTACAGTCTACAATTTGATCGATCATTTGTTTTGAAATAATAAGTCAAGCAGATATTTAAGTACAGTATTTATCTTTATTTTAACAAAAAATATTTTTGGACATAATACTTTGATTTTATTAATATTGAATTTTAAAAGATATGCAATTGCATGCAGTACATGATTTTTAGTGTCAAAATGGAAAGAACAGATATATTTAATAAGAAAAGATTAAGCATTTTATTAACGCATATTATTTCCAGGCTTTCGCGGGCCACATTGAATAATGTGGCGGGCCAGATCTGGCCCACGGGCCTCGAGTTTGACACCTTTGCTCTAGTGCAGGGGTGTCCAAAGTGCGGCCCGGGGGCCATTCGCGGCCCGCAGCTAATTGTTTACACATTCTGCAAAAATTGCAAAATTGATAATATTGCAAAAATTTAAAAAAATGTAAAAAAAAGTGGAATGAGGTGAAATCTAACAAGAAAAAGTTGCAATGTTGACACAAAGCTGCCATGCAGGCTGTTTTTTTTCTTTTGTCTTTGTTTATTTTTCTTTTTTTTGCCATTGCTAAAAAAAAAAAAAAGGACTCAAAATCTGTTATAATGAATTATTACTTAAAAAATATGACTTTAAAATGTTTTATGTGGAAAAAATATTGCATATCTTGTGTGGTTGCCATAAAAAAGCATCAAAGTTTTATTTGACAAAAGAGCATAATACAAACAAAATAATAGTTCAAACGTAAAATCGACAGATATATCTGAAGTTGATCTCGTAATTTAAGAGTTAAAAGTTTTTTAAAAAACGAATAAAAATGTAGCACTTTATGAGTGGGGCACCTTTTGGATCCCAAATATATTTAGTAGGATTTTATTTAACTTTTCACTGTGATTACTCAAAAATCTTAAATAATTAAAATCAATGGTGTCCTGCATTATTGATATTTTAGGGCTCTAATTACTAAATACTGCATATTTCAGTTTTACTATAAAAAGCAAAGTTGTCTTTGACAGAAAAGGCATAAAACATTTTTTATTTTTTTTTACTTTATATCAACCTGAAGTTGATATAGAGCAGGGGTCACCAACGCGGTGCCCGCGGGCACCAGGTAGCCCGTAAGGACCAGATGAGTAGCCCGCTGGCCTGTTCTAAAAATAGCTCAAATAGCAGCACTTACCAGTGAGCTGCCTCTATTTTTTAAATTTTATTTATTTACTAGCAAGCTGGTCTCGCTTTGCTCGACATTTTTAATTTTAAGAGAGACAAAACTCAAATAGAATTTGAAAATCCAAGAAAATATTTGAAAGACTTGGTCTTCACTTGTTTAAATAAATTCATTATTTTTTTTACTTTGCTTCTTATAACTTTCAGAAAGACAATTTTAGAGAAAAAAATACAACCTTAAAAATGATTTTAGGATTTTTAAACACATATAACTTTTTACCTTTTAAATTCCTTCCTCTTCTTTCCTGACAATTTAAATCAATGTTCAAGTAATTTTTTTTTTTTTGTAAAGAATAATAAATCAATTTTAATTTAATTCTTTATTTTAGCTTCTGTTTTTTCGACGAAGAATATTTGTGAAATATTTCTTCAAACTTATGATTAAAATTCAAAAAAAATATTCTGTCAAATCTACAAAATCTGTAGAATCAAATTTAAATCTTATTTCAAAGTCTTTTGAATTTCTTTTAAAATTTTTGTTCTGGAAAATCTAGAAGAAATAATGATTTGTCTTTGTTAGAAATATAGCTTGGTCCAATTTGTTATATATACTAACAATGTGTATATTGGATTTTAACCTATTTAAAACATGTCATCAAAATTCTAAAATTAATTTTAATCAGGAAAAATTACTAATGATGTACCATAAATTATTTTTAAAATGTTTTCAAAAAGATTCGAATTAGCTAGTTTTTCTCTTCTTTTTTTCGGTTGAATTTTGAATTTTAAAGAGTCGAAATTGAAGATAAACTATGTTTCAAAATTTAATTGTCATTTTTTTCGTGTTTTCTCCTCTTTTAAACCGTTAAATTAAGTGTAAATATCATTAATTATTAATAATAACATAGAGTTAAAGGTAAATTGAGCAAATTGGCTATTTCTGGCAATTTATTTAGGTGTGTATCAAACTGGTAGCCCTTCGCATTAATCAGTACCCAAGAAGTAGCTCTTGGTTTCAAAAAGGTTGGTGACCCCTGATATAGAGATTTACTGTAAGCGTTAAATAAAAAATAATAATAATTCGACTTATTTTTTAACATTTTAATGACTGAGACCCTTTATGGTCCCCGGGAGCCCTAAAGGTTAAAACAACAAAACAAATCCATATATTTTGTTATGGTTTGAAAATGAAAAATGCTTAAATTTTTCCGTGTGCGGCCCTCGGTGGAAAAAGTTTGGACACCCCTGCTCTAGGACTATATTCCATAAAAATAAATAAATCCAAAATAATGTCATGTCACGTACATTTAATGTTTTTCCCACAACTTGACCAGCTTTCGTTCCATAAAAGTGGACAATTCAACACTGTAAAAATATGCTTTTATTAATGTAAAATGTGCAACAAAAAACTAGAACAATAAATAAAGGCAAAACAGAGGTTCCTTTTTTTTAGGTAAACCTAATAAAACTGACCTGAAGACGTTATATGGAAATAATATGCTGGATGTCATACATGAATAAAGGGTCGTGATCAATAGTCTGACTCATCGGAAAGTTCCCCTTGTTGCGTCCAGTGCTTCCCCCTCTTCTTCTTCTTCCTCTTCCTCTCCCCCATCAGCATGGCGGCCAACAAGGTTATCACCACGGTGACGGTGATGATGAGCACGGTGACGGTCTCGGCCAGGCACAGCTCCGTGTCCACCTCCATCAGCCGGTAGTCGCGCAGCGCCGCGGGCTGCCCGCACGTCAGGTTGTAATAGTCGTCCAGGAAGAGTCTCTGGACGCTCCGCAGCTTCCGGAACACCCTCTGCAGGTCGCAGTCACAGTTCCAAGGGTTGCCCTCCAGCAGGATGTGGGTGCTGTAAGTGTGGATGCTCAGGAAGGTCTTGAAGTAGAGGCTGCTCAGCCGGTTGTCGGCCAGGTTGAGGAGCGTCATGCTGGTGAGCGGCTTGAACACCCCCGCCCGCGTCTCGTTGATCCGGTTCCCGGCCAGGTCGAGGACCTCCAGCGAGCGCAGCATGGAGAACATGCCGCTGCTGAGCGTGCTCAGCCGGTTGGCCCGCAGGTGCAGCTGCCGCAGGCCGCTCATGGAGGCAAACGACCTCACCTGGATGGCGTGGATGGCGTTGCCGCTCAGGTTCAGCCTCTGCAGGCTGTCCAGGTGCACGAAGCTGCGGCTGTCCAGGCCGCTCAGCGAGTTGTGGGCCAGCTGGAGCTCCCGCAGAAAGGCCAAGCCCGCGGAGAAACCCTCGCCCAGCGTGGCGATCCGGTTCCGGCTGAGGTCCAGCTTCTGCAGGAACTCCAGCAGCGAGAAGCCGCCGTCTCGCACCGCGCTGATGTTGTTGTTCTGCAACAGAAGGACGCGCAGCTTGCGGTTCATGCCGAACGAGCGCTCCGGGATGACCGAGATGTGATTGTCGGACAGGTCCAGCAGCTCGGTGGTGGGTGGGACTCTGGCGGGCAGGTGGGTGAAGAAAGCCCGCGAGCAGATGGCGAACCTCAGATCTCCCCGACACTTGCAGCCTGATTCGCACCAGGTGCTGTGAGACCTGGAGGACGCCGCTGACGCCAACAGGAGCAGGAACAGGAACTCCCTCATGGCTACTAAAAAAAGCAGAAAGAAACATTCCCAAACTTGCAGGAGACGAATGACAACCTGAAAGATGAGCTGAAAAGTTACCTATTTATGATTTGTCTTACCAGCAGCTGCACGTCTGCTTCCCAGCGCCTGCAACGAGCGGCGGACGGCAGCGGGGAAACATGACATGATGACGGAGGCGAGGGGGGGAGACGGGCGCTCGCCGCCTGGAAAACCTAATGAGACGCCACAAAGAGGATGGAAACAAACCAGCGAGGGGAGGCGAGCTCATCAATTATTTACCGTGCGGTGGGAGGGCGGAGGGGAAAGTGAAGTGCAGCGGGGTTTAAGAGATTGAATTGGGCCACAGGAGAGAATTAGAAGGTCTGGGCTTATTCAACTGATTGCAGGCAGCTCTTAATCTCTACTATATATATATATATCCATCCATCCATCCATCCATCTTCTGTTTATCCGAGGTCGGGTCGCGGGGGAAGCAGCCTAAGCAGGGAAGCCCGGACTTCCCTCTCCCCAGCCACTTTGTCCAGCTCTTCCCGAGGGATCCCGAGGCTTTCCCAGGCCTTCCGGGAGACATAGTCTTCCCAACGTGTCCTGGGTCTTCCCCGTGGCCTCCTACCGGTCGGACGTGCCCAAAACACCTCCCTAGGGGAGGCGTTCGGGTGGCATCCTGACCAAATCAAATCAAATCAAATCAACTTTATTTATAAAGCACATTTAAAATTGACCACAGGGGTAGCCAAAGTGCTGTACAATGGGCAGGTTAAAAATAATACGAGAACCGAGCAAACAACACAACACAAACAGAACACGATAAAAAAATATATATATATATAAAAACATAAAAACAGGTTCACAGCAGGTGTATTATGGGGCGCCATTGCAGGATGGGTATCACTCAGTGTTAAAAGCCATGGAATAAAAGTATGTTTTTAAGAGAGATTTAAAAACAGGAAGAGAGGAGGCTTGTCTAACACTGAGAGGTAGGTCGTTCCAGAGCTTGGGAGCAGCAGCGGCGAAAGCTCTGTCACCTCTAAGCGTCAGCCTTGTGTCCGGGACCGTCAGTAGCAGCTGATTGGCTGATCTTAGGGATCGGGTGGGGCAGTAAGGCTGAAGGAGGTCGGAGAGATATGTTGGCGCGAGGTTGTTTAGACATTTAAAAACAAATAAAAGGAGTTTAAAATTGATTCTGTAACGCACAGGGAGCCAGTGAAGGGACGCTAAAATAGGGATGCCCGAACCACCTCATCTGGCTCCTCTCCATGTGGAGGAGCAGCGGCTTTACTTTGAGTTCCTCCCGGATGACAGAGCTTCTCACCCTATCTCTAAGGGAGAGCTGTTAGGATCCGCTGCACGGATCATATTCTGTTTGGGTTTTCGGGTCACTTGTGTTTTTTCTGTTAGTCTTGGTCCCATTCCAGTTCCTGTTTATGCACCTCTTAGTTGGTTACCATCGTAACTTATTACGCTCACCTGCCGCTGGGGTTCCCGACACGCACCTGTTGGTCATCATTGACATTATTATTTAAAGCCTGCCTTCTCAGTCAGTCGGTCTGGCTTCTTTGTTTTGCATCCCGCGACTGCCACGTAGGTTTGTTCTCGTTTCCTAGCTCCTGCTAGTAGTCACAATCTGTGCTAAGTGTTAGCCTTAGCTTCCGGTGCGGTCGGCACCTCGTCCGGTCGGTTTGTTTTCTGTTTTGGTACCAGTTTTGTGTTATTGCATAATTAAATCATGTCGTTACCTGCAAGTCCTGTCCGGTTTTCGTCCTTTGCATTTTGGGAGAACAAAAATCCCGCATCACCATGCGTCCCGAACGTGACAAGAGCCACGCCACCCGGCGGAGGAAACTAATTTTGGCCGCTTGTACCCGTGATCTTGTCCTTTTGGTCATAACCCAAAGCTCATGACCTTAGGTGAGGATGGGAACTGTGGAGAATGCATACTGTATATGTTTAAGAGCTCTTTCTCTATTCATAGCCATGTTTGGAGCAGTTAGTACTTATCCTTTGTATATTCTACCAGTTTCTCTTTGTCCTCAGATGCCTGTTTAGTGTCTTAACCATTGGAATGTGAATACCTCCCCCACTTGTTCTTTATCAGTGTTGCGAGGGGGAGAGGTGGGGGCTTTCTTTGTGTGCAAGGAGTTGGCTTTTCCGTTTGAATGTCAGATCAACTAGAGTAGCCGATATGAATGTATTGATTAAGCTGATCTCCTGAAATTTCAGTAAAATTTGATAATATTCCAATTCTGTCTTGAGGGTCCTTTTTTTCCTCAGCATATATGTCATTGAAAGAACTTGGGATTGACCAGTAACTTAGATTCCCTGGGAGGAAGAGCTGGTCAACGCAACAGAACGTAGATCGGCCGGTAAATTGAGAGCTTTGCCTTCCGGCTCAGCTCCTTCTTCACCCGATACAGCGTCCGCATTACTGAAGACTCCACACCGATCCGCCTGTCGATCTCACGATCCACTCTTCCCTCACTCGTGAACAAGACAAGGTACTTGAACTCCTCCATTTGGGGCACGATCTCTTCCCCAACCCGGAGATGGCACTCCACCTTTTTCCGGGTGAGAACCATGGACTCTGACTTATATAAGTTATAAAGAACATAATGTCATGGCTGTCTTGAGTTTCCAAAAATTTCTACAACTCTTGTTTTTTTGTGATAGAGTGATTGGAGCACATACTTGTTGGTCACAAAAAACATTCATGAAGTTTGCTTCTTTTATGAATTTATTATGGGTCTACTGCATACTTGCCAACCCTCCCGTTTTTAGCGGGAGAATCCCGGTATTCAGCGCCTCTCCCGACAACCTCCCGGCAGAGATTTTCTCCCGACAAACTCCCGGTATTCAGCCGGAGCTGGCGGCCACGCCCCCTCCAGCTCAATGCGGACCTGAGTGGGGACAGCCGTTCTCACGTCCGCTTTCCCAGCAGCTTGCCTGCCCAATGACGTCATAACATCTATGGCTTTTAGAGTAGAGTGCACAACAAGCAGAGAGAGTTCTTGGTTTCTTATGTGGGTTTATTGTTAGGCAGTTTCATTAACGTCCTCCCAGCGCGGTAACAACACACAACAACTGCAGTCACGTTTAGTCTACCGTAAAGCAGTTCGTCTGCCATAAACAGCAATGTTGTGACACTCTTAAACAGGACAATACTGCCACCTACTGGATAGCCTGCAGAACACTGAAATTCAAGTATGTCTTTTATTTATATGTATAATAAAATAAAAAAATTAAAAAATATATATATATAGCTAGAATTCACTAAAAGTCAAGTATTTCATACATATATATATATATATATATATATATATATATATATATATATATATATATATATGAAATACTTGATTTGGTGAATTCTAGCTGTAAATATACTCTCCACTTAACCACGCCCTTAGCCACGCCCCAACCACCCCCCCCTCCCCGACCACGCCGTACACCACAGCTATTTTATTTGGTACATGGTGAAATGGTAAGTGTGACCAGTAGATGGCAATCACACATAAGAGATATGTGTAGACTGCAATATGACTCAAGTAAACAACACCAACATTTTATATGTTCCATTGAAAATATAGAACATTACACACGGCGCTCAAAAACCTATCAAAATGTTTTAGTAGGACTTTGGTAAGCTATGAAGCCACACCGCTTGATGAATTGTACTGTGCTTCAACATAGGAGTATTATTATGGTGTGTGTATAAGGTAAGACATATTATCTGGCGTTTTGATTCACAATATTATGCAAAAGCAACTTTTATTACCTTCTGGTAGTTGCTGATCTGTATTTGGGATCTGCATAAGTCCTGAAAAATTGCGCGGGTCCTTCTTTGTAGTCCGTGTCAACGCCGTAGTCGATAAGCTTCTTCTTGTTATGGGACATGCATCATCCGCTGTTGCCATTTCTAATATAAAGTAGTGTAAAGTTCTTACTTATATCTGTCAGTGAACTCGCCATGAAAGCGCTGAAACTTACCGGTGTAGTGAGTATACATTATTCACCCAAGGAACTTTAGTTAGTAGAGTTTCGGTCGGACGGTTTTTCACGGGACACATTTACGGCGGATGTGGAGATGCTGCTCTGTTATCGATTGAAGTAAAGTCTGAATGTCATTAAAACAGATAGCGCCATCTTTTGACACTTCTTCCACTCCCGTCCTTGCACGCTACACCGCTACAACAAAGATGACGCGGAGAAGACACTGCCGAAGGTGAGCCACGTAAATAAGACCGCCCACAAAACGGTGCATCCTGAAGAGACGCTCAGAAAGCGGCTTGAATATGATCTGTAAAACATCATCTATGCAACATTTTGACCAAAGAACTACCATTACATGTTATGTAGACCACAAGGAAGTATTTTACATTTAGAACAAAATATTAATAATATGACTCCTGATGGCTTCATCTGGCCAAGATCTTCAGCTCTCACTGGATCGGTTCGCCCCTCCAAGTCCGAGTACATGGTTCTCACCCGGAAAAGGGTGGAGTGCCATCTCTGGGTTGGGAAGGAGATCTTGCCCCAAGTGGGGGAGTTCAAGAACCTCGGAGTCTTGTTCACGAGTGAGGGAAGAGTAGATTGTGTTATCGACAGGCGGATCGGTGCGGCGTCTTCAGTAATGCGGACGCTGTATCGATCCGTTGTGGTGAAGAAGGAGCTGAGCCAGAAGGCAAAGCTCTGAATTTATCGGCCGATCTACGTTCCCATCCTCACCTATGGTCATGAGCTTTGGGTTATGACCAAAAGGACAAGATATTAGAATACTTATGTATATATTATCACACTAACTTTTTGCTTAAGGGCCGTTGCTATAAATTATTGTCATTTGTGCTGAAGTGGTATTTTTGTATCTGTTCAGTCTTTTGGACTGCCAGCCGTCTTTATCAGTGTTGTGTCCAGACTCGGCCTGCTGACGGCCAAGGCCTAACACCGCCGTGACGCAGACAGAGCAGAGACAAGGCGATATGATCTGCGTCAACTAATTTTCATTTATTCTATAATCATATATTGTGTCTAACTGGAGTTGTGGAGATTACCCCTTCCCTCAGCGACAGCTTCAGTGATGTAATAGGGCCCTTCCAAATAAATAGAGGAGGCGCGCGGGCTTGACTTTTAGAACGTAGTTTGGATCTGTAACTAGAATACAGCCCAAAACACGTGTCCCCTCGAGCTAAATTGAACTCTGTCTCTGCATGATTCCTTGCTTCTTGTCTGATTATTAGATGTCATCAGTGTTTGAACCTGACACAAGATCACGGGTACAAGCGGCTGAAATGAGTTTCCTCTGCCGGGTGGCGGGTCTCTCCCTTAGAGATAGGGTGAGGAGCTCAAAGTAAAGTCACTGCTCCTCCACATGGAGAGGAGCCAGATGAGGTGGTTCGGGCATCTAGTCAGGATGCCACTCGAACGCCTCCCTAGGGAGGTGTTTAGGGCCCGTCCGACCGGTAGGAGGCCACGGGGAAGACCCAGGACACGTCGGGAAGACTATGTCTTCCGGCTGGCTTGGAAACGCCTCGGGATCCCCCGGGAGGAGCTGGACGAAATGGCTGGGGAGAGGAAAGTCTGGGTGCTAGGTTCAAACCCGGTTTGACATCTATTAAAACAGACAAGAGACAAGGAATCAAACAGAGACAGAATCAAATTTGGACTCAATTGAGGAGATGCCATGTTGACACTGTACCCTCAGACAGTGTCACCCATGCTCTCCCGAAGGAAGCTCTCGTCTCCTCTTTTATTTTAGACATTCAATGTTCACGCACCAACACGTGTCACAGCAGGTATAGGAAGTATGCAAAACAGTCACTGTTCTTGGTCACATCGAAGACAAAAGGAAAGGATGTCTTGGCCTCGGCTCATCCTGGCTCCAGCTACATCAAGAGGGCAGCGGGTCGTAAATAGCGTTGCCCTCGGTTACCAAATAGTTCAGAGAGAGTTCGTAAGACACTTCAGAGGCGTTCCTCTGGAAGTTGAGCAGATCCTGTCATCTGTCCCCTTTGAAGCCCTCTGGCCAGCTGTGCCGGTTTCCTGAAGACAATGGGTAACACCTGCCGTCTTCTTCCATCGTATACCTGTGACATCCTCAAAACCTTTTGCTTGGTACAACAAAGACATCTCTCATCGTGCCCACAGGAAAACCCATAGAGTGGAAAGTTTTTTGATATATTACATACAATTTTTCTGACACTGGGCTTCCCTGCTTAGGCTGCTGTCCCTGCGACCCGACCTCGGATAAGCAGAAGAAGATGGATGGATGACTTTGCGCCTTATATGTGAAAAAAGATCGAAAATAGACCATTCAGCAGTGCGCCTTATAGTCCGGTGCACCCTATGGTCCGGAAAATAAGGTACGTAAATGTGTTATTTTGCAGTAATCGTGGGGGGTTGGGCCGTCCCAAACTACAACTTTTGATTGCAAAAACTCGGCTTCTGGTTTCTCTGTTGAAGCTACCGATATTACACCTTGTTCTCTTTTGTTCTGCACGGAATAAGAGCTGTGTGTCACGCTGAACCCAGTCACAATCATAGTTTTCACACCTAATTTTATCCGGGAACAAGAGGGACGTTTAGAGTGGTGAAAATGACTGATTGGGATCAAACGCACTAATCTGAGTTCAGAGACGTTGCGCCACATGTTGTATTATTTACTTTCATCTGCAGGATGAGACAGGATGGATCAGACTGCCAGCAGACCTGTTGGACACCGAGGGAAAGATTATATTAATACCGTTAAAATCCGCGGCCCAGATAAAGCGCTCTGTCACCACGTGAAGTCCCATCACTTCATGTTTACTTTTGCCTTTTACCAGAGGTGGGACCAAGTCATTGTTTTGCAAGTCACAAGTAAGTCTCAAGTCTTTGCCCTCAAGTCCGAGTCAAGTCTCGAGTCAAGACAGGCAAGTCCCGAGTCAAGTCCAAAGTCAAGACTGGAAAGTCTCAAGTCAAGTCCCAAGTCCTGCATTTTGAGTTTCAAGTCGTTTCAAGTCCTTTTAACCACAGACTAATATATTAACACAGATTGTGTATGCTTTTCAAACGCTGTATTTATTTATTAAAACAAGTGCATTTTAAATTGCAGGAAAGAAAATTGTGCTGACATTGCACTTTATCATAGCACTATTAACCAGTCATTTTAAACATTTGACTCATTCCTTTACAGAATAAACACATTTGAAAAATAAAGTGCAACTGTACTTATTTGTGCAAAAGTGTTAACATTGAAAAAACATGACATATAACATAACAAAAAGGTTGTACTTTTTATATGTCAGGGCCATATGCTGCATTGCATTTGCAAAAGACCAAATTGGCCAAGAGTCTGTCAGTCATTTGTGCACGATGGGGGCGTAGTATGATGCCACCATGGCTGAAAACTCGCTCCACTGGAGCACTGGAGGCAGGCACTGCCAAGACTCTCATGGCCACTCGGAACAGTGAAGGAAGAGTCTTCATGTTCAATGCCCAGAACAAAAGGGCATTCTGTCCTTCAGCTATGTCAAGGTAGTGACTTAGCTGTAGTGCTGGAGTAGTCCCAACATCCTTCTTCTGTCTCTTGTGGTAAGCAGCAAACAGCCCTTCTCCTTCTCCAAGGTCCCCTTGCTCTTTTTCATCAACAAGAGGCGCAGGTTGCTCAGTCTCTGCAGCATCTTGCAGGATCAATTCTGGTAAACATGTAAAAACAATAGCAGAAACAAGAGACCTTATCATTACCATTTGTGTTGGTGATGCAGTGTGCTAGACTGAAATACTTAGTTATTGCTGCAGTCAGTTAGATCAGATTATGAGGGAAAAAGTTACATTAGACTCAGTTACATTTACCTTTAACCTGTTGTGCCACCTCTGCCTTGACGTCACGACTGACCAGCACATGGGGCTCCACCCACAACAGAGAAAAGGCTGGATCCAAGACAGCTGCTTTGAGGTAGACTGGATCTGAAAAGGGAGCAGTGATCCCATCTTGTGTCCTGGCCATTTTCACATTGATGAAGATTCCAAGAAATCTTTTGTTCAGGGATGTCTGGAGACTTCTGACCAGGTCGCTCAGAAAACAGACCTGAGGCTTCAGTTTCTCAAGGTGGTGGTTGAGGGACAAGATGGATGGAACAACAGCACTGATTGTGATGACCTTCTCCCCCTGTGTCAAATCAGTTGCTTCTCCAAATGGCTTCAAGATGTCCACCAAATCTTTCAACAGATTCCACTCCCGTGCTGTGAATGACAACTCCCTGTGCCCAGCCTTTTCTAGAACAGCAGAGTCTTACATGATTGCACTGGAGAAGAGCCTTCGCTTGCCTCAGTGTTGAGTTCCATCTTGTGTTGACTGCAGCAGGGATGCCTTTCTGTTCCCCAAATTCAGCATCAAACACATTTTTGAATGTTGTGCTTGTGTGCAGCAGTGAGCTGAGTTTAGATAACTTCGAAAGAGAAGGAGATACCACTTTTGTTTCTTTCAAACCATCTCCCACCACCAGCTGAAGAGTGTGTGCAAAACACTGCAAGCGCTTTTTCTTTGCCATAGCAACATCTACCGTTTGCTGATCTTCCACGGTTAAATCACACCAGAGCTCAGGGTCATCCAGATGATCTCCATCATCGTCATCCTCTTGTTCACTGGGGAAGCACACAGTGAATGCTTTTCGCATGTTAGCAGCATTGTCACTAATAATGTAGTCCAGTTTAGCTTTAATGTTGTATTCATCACATATAGCCTCAAATTTGTCACAGATTCGTTCAGCTGCATGTGAGCCTTTGAAGCGCTCACAAGCCAAGAGATTGGACTTGAGCTGTATCCTCTCTGCCTCTTTGTCCATCCAGTGCACAGTGACACCGAGGAATCCCCTCATCTTTCGGTCAGACCAAATGTCGACAGTCACTGAAACATGGTCAGTGTGGCTCAATTGAGTTTTTAATTTTGATCGTCTTTCTTCAGTGAGGTTCTCTGTTTTTGATGTCAGTGTTCTGCGACACACTGGGGTGTACTTGCTGTCAAGTACTGTCAGAAAGTGGCGAAAACTCTTGTTTTCCACAATAGACAGGGGCAAGTTGCAATCAATAATCAAGTCAGACAGTATTGCATTGGTGATAGCTTTCTGCTGTGGATGAGTCATACTGTAATGCCCGACACGATTGTCCAGGAACTGTGAGATTGAAGGCTGTTGTGGTCCATTTGTGATGCTTTTGTTCATCAGGTATTCTTGAAATCTGTAAGCATATTAAACAGATGTCAGAAAATCCCTTGTAGCCACATATGAAAAGTACTGAAACTACTCTTTATTACTCATATTATTAATATCAATCTTAACAGTGTGTGTGTGTGTGGTAAACATTAGGTTACAGTTGCTGCACTAGTCATGTATTTTAAAACTTATTTCGAGTTGAAGGGATAGTTCGGGATTTGTGAAGTGGGGTTGTATGAGGGACTACACGGAAAATGGCGGGCAACCCACTCACAATAGAGAGAAGTAGACAGGCTACCAGCACACGACTTAGGCTTTACATTGCTGTGGATGGGGTCAGCAGCTATTGATTGATTGAAACTTTTATTAGTAGATTGCACAGTACAGTACATATTCCGTACAATTGACCACTAAATGGTAACACCCGAATACGTTTTTCAACTGGTTAAGTCGGGGTCCACGTTAATCAATTCATTGTACAAATATATACTATCAGCATAATACAGTCATCACACAAGTAAATAATTGGAGTATATACATTGAATTATTTACATTATGTAAATTTGTATTTTATTGTCATTAAAAAATACAATCATGTGTGCTTACGGACTGTATCCCTGCAGACTGTATTGATCTATATTGATGTAAAATGTAGGAACCAGAAATATTAATAACATAAATAAACAACCCTTTTGTGCGAATGAGTGTGAATGATTGTGCCAATGAGTGTAAATGGGGGAGGGAGGTTTTTTGGGTTGGTGCACTAATTGTAAGTGTATCTTGTGTTTTTTTATGTTGATTTGATTTTTTTTTTTTTTTTACTTTTTTTTTTTTTTTTTTACATTTCTTGTGCGGCCCGGTACCAATCGATCCACGGACCGGTACCGGGCCGCGGCCCGGTGGTTGGGGACCACTGAGGTAAACAACCAGCAGTATGTCGGAAAGCTAGCTAAAACGGTACACATATTCATAATATAGTATACATTTTAACTGACCTTTATTTTACTATTTTTGACTTTTTTTAGGTGGCTAAAATACGCGGTGCTGCTGACCGCCGTCTAACGTTACGTTACTTTGTGTGATATATTGACTAACGTAACCCTGCTTTAAAAAATCACTGAACAAAAAGTATGAATAAGGTAGTGAACTACAACAGATTCCCGTGTTTGCAATAACGTTATAACGTTAGCAGTGAGTTTACAGCCTCACTGATTTAACTACATAGCAAATAAAAGTCACGTTATTTAGCCAATGAACGTTAGCTTACATTCAAAACTTACCGTTCTTTGTGCAACTTCAAATGTCGGACGAAGTTGGAAGTTGTTGCCTCTCCATCAGTAATTTTCGAACCGCATGTGTTGCATACTGCAAACCGTTTTGTGTTGACCACCTCGTAATTTTTATAACCAAACGAAATTATTTTAGGTATCATTTTTTGTTCACTGGCGTGTGGTTTGGACATTTCTTCTTCATCGGTTTTCCTGCAATTTGATTGGATGAATGCTGTGGGACGAAAACAACGTAGATCAAATTTGATTGGCTATTGTACTGAGAGCACACACGCTTGACATGCAGCACACACGCTGACACACGCAACGCTGATAGACAAGTGCACAATGAAAAATACGAAGCGCTCCCGAATAACTTTTTAATCTTTGGGTTTTGGGGAAAGTAGCAAGTCATGTCAAGTCATGTCAAGTCAAAAAGCTCAAGTCCAAGTGAAGTCACAAGTCAATGATGTTAAAGTCTAAGTCGAGTTGCAAGTCTTTTTACATTTTGTCAAGTCGAGTCTAAAGTCATCAAATTCATGACTCGAGTCTGACTCGAGTCCAAGTCATGTGACTCGAGTCCACACCTCTGCCTTTTACCATTTTGAACACCTAACGAGAACACAATGTAGGATACATCAAGGTTTATACGATCGGAATACTATGATCCAAATCAAATAAACTATCAGGTGTCTGCAGGGCTCCAATTTCGCAGAGTGGACCCGAATAAATCCAGCATAATAGCCCTCCTTCAGTTACTCCCTGCAACACAACACGTCTGCTCCACGTGGGGAACAGTGTATGCCACTATGGAAACACCACGTGGGGAACAGTGTATGCCACTATGGAAACACCACGTGGGGAACAGTGTATGCCACTATGGAAACACCAGGTGGGGAACAGTGTATGCCACTATGGAAACACCACGTGGGGAACAGTGTATGCCACTATGGAAACACCAGGTGGGGAACAGTGTATGCCACTATGGAAACACCACGTGGGGAACAGTGTATGCCACTATGGAAACACCACGTGGGGAACAGTGTATGCCACTATGGAAACACCATGTGGGGAACAGTGTATGCCACTATGGAAACACCACGTGGGGAACAGTGTATGCCACTATGGAAACACCACGTGGGGAACAGTGTATGCCACTATGGAAACACCAGGTGGGGAACAGTGTATGCCACTATGGAAACACCATGTGGGGAACAGTGTATGCCACTATGGAAACACCAGGTGGGGAACAGTGTATGCCACTATGGAAACACCACGTGGGGAACAGTGTATGCCACTATGGAAACACCACGTGGGGAACAGTGTATGCCACTAGGGAAACACCACGTGGGGAACAGTGTATGACACTATAGAAACACCACGTGGGGAACAGTGTATGCCACTATGGAAACACCACGTGGGGAACAGTGTATGCCACTATGGAAACACCAGGTGGGGAACAGTGTATGCCACTATGGAAACACCACGTGGGGAACAGTGTATGCCACTATGGAAACACCATGTGGGGAACAGTGTATGCCACTATGGAAACACCACGTGGGGAACAGTGTATGCCACTATGGAAACACCACGTGGGGAACAGTGTATGCCACTATGGAAACACCAGGTGGGGAACAGTGTATGCCACTATGGAAACACCATGTGGGGAACAGTGTATGCCACTATGGAAACACCAGGTGGGGAACAGTGTATGCCACTATGGAAACACCACGTGGGGAACAGTGTATGCCACTATGGAAACACCAGGTGGGGAACAGTGTATGCCACTATGGAAACACCACGTGGGGAACAGTGTATGCCACTATGGAAACACCACGTGGAGAACAGTGTATGCCACTATGGAAACACCACGTGGGGAAGAGTGTATGCCACTATGGAAACACCACGTGGGGAACAGTGTATGCCACTATGGAAACACCACGTGGGGGACAGTGTATGCCACTAGGGAAACACCAGGTGGGGAACAGTGTATGCCACTATGGAAACACCACGTGGGGAACAGTGTATGCCACTATGGAAACACCACGTGGGGAGCAGTGTATGCCACTATGGAAACACCACGTGGAGAACAGTGTATGCCACTATGGAAACACCACGTGGGGAACAGTGTATGCCACTATGGAAACACCACGTGGGGAAGAGTGTATGCCACTATGGAAACACCACGTGGGGAACAGTGTATGCCACTATGGAAACACCACGTGGGGGACAGTGTATGCCACTAGGGAAACACCAGGTGGGGAACAGTGTATGCCACTATGGAAACACCACGTGGGGAACAGTGTATGCCACTATGGAAACACCATGTGGGGAACAGTGTATGCCACTATGGAAACACCACGTGGGGAACAGTGTATGCCACTATGGAAACACCACGTGGGGAACAGTGTATGCCACTATGGAAACACCACGTGGGGAACAGTGTATGCCACTATGGAAACACCAGGTGGGGAACAGTGTATGCCACTATGGAAACACCATGTGGGGAACAGTGTATGCCACTATGGAAACACCAGGTGGGGAACAGTGTATGCCACTATGGAAACACCACGTGGGGAACAGTGTATGCCACTATGGAAACACCAGGTGGGGAACAGTGTATGCCACTATGGAAACACCACGTGGGGAACAGTGTATGCCACTATGGAAACACCACGTGGAGAACAGTGTATGCCACTATGGAAACACCAGGTGGGGAACAGTGTATGCCACTATGGAAACACCACGTGGGGAACAGTGTATGCCACTATGGAAACACCACGTGGGGAACAGTGTATGCCACTATGGAAACACCACGTGGGGAACAGTGTATGCCACTATGGAAACACCACGTGGGGAGCAGTGTATGCCACTATGGAAACACCACGTGGAGAACAGTGTATGCCACTATGGAAACACCACGTGGGGAACAGTGTATGCCACTATGGAAACACCACGTGGGGAAGAGAGTATGCCACTATGGAAACACCACGTGGGGAACAGTGTATGCCACTATGGAAACACCACGTGGGGGACAGTGTATGCCACTAGGGAAACACCAGGTGGGGAACAGTGTATGCCACTATGGAAACACCACGTGGGGGACAGTGTATGCCACTAGGGAAACACCACGTGGGGAACAGTGTATGCCACTATGGAAACACCACGTGGGGAACAGTGTATGCCACTATGGAAACACCACTTGGGGAACAGTGTATGACACTATGGAAACACCACGTGGGGAACAGTGTATGCCACTATGGAAACCCCAGGTGGGGAACAGTGTATGCCACT
>NC_084755.1:36248049-36276090 GCF_033978785.1 Entelurus aequoreus | reverse complement strand
AACAAGTTCATTTCATTTCTCAGCACATTCTTTTGACAAATGTATAAAAAATAAAATGTATGTTAGTCATCAATTCAAATGTGTTTGCATACACACCTACAGCCTCTACACAACATGTCCAGCAGGGGGCAGTCATTACAGCAACACACAGGAAGTGGGGCAGTATATACAGCAACACACAGGAAGTGGAAGAAGAATGGCGGTTGCCGGAAGTAGCTTCGTTGCGTCTTTATATTTACTTCTTTTCGACCAACACTGCTGACATTAACGGCTCACCTTTATGGAATTAAAACATCATTACTTTTGTACAGGTGAGCGTTCTACAGGTTAAACTCAATAATCACTCATCATCTCTTTACACTTGATACTTTTGTAGCCTTCAAATTTAGAGCGGACGACAGCTGATTTAGACTTGATACTTTTGTAGCCTTCAAATTAAGAGCGGAAGTCATCTGATTTAGACTTGATACTTTTGTAGCCTTCAAATTAAGAGCGGAAGTCAGCTGAGTCATGGAGCGCAGCCTGCACGTCAGCTGCCTTTCCTTCCGCCAGCCTTTCGCGGGGTTCCTTCTGGACGGAAAAAAGACGCTGGAAAGCCGCTGGAGGCCGCTGCTCGCTCCGCTGGAGGGCGCCACCATGGCGGTCCACGTCGCCTGGCGGGACTGGGACGGCGAGGAGTGGCGGGAGGTTCTGGGCGGTCCGATGGGGATGGACCAAGACCACATCCACACGCTGCTGGAGTCCGGAGAGAGGTTCGGCCGTGGCGTGGTGGCAGGTGAGCCAAGATGGCGTCCCCTCTTGCTACTTAGTTGAGGTCATAGACATGTTATAAGTAGACGCAGCATTGGCTGCTGTGACGCGAGAAATTGGGCCGCCATCTTGAAGTGGTGATGAGGAGCCGGTGAGCAGCCTAACCTGACAGTTGACAGGTAGAAAACAAAGATGCTAAAGTGACAGTTGACAGGTAGAAAACAAAGATGCTAAACTGACAGTTGACAGGTAGAAAACAAAGATGCTAAAGTGACAGTTGACAGGTAGAAAACAAAGATGCTAAAGTGACAGTTGACAGGTAGAAAACAAAGATGCTAAAGTGACAGTTGACAGGTAGAAAACAAAGATGCTAAAGTGACAGTTGACAGGTAGAAAACAAAGATGCTAAAGTGACAGTTGACAGGTAGAAAACAAAGATGCTAAAGTGACAGTTGACAGGTAGAAAACAAAGATGCTAAAGTGACAGTTGACAGGTAGAAAAAAAAGATGCTAAAGTGACAGTTGACAGGTAGAAAACAAAGATGCTAAACTGACAGTTGACAGGTAGAAAACAAAGATGCTAAAGTGACAGTTGACAGCTAGAAAAAAAGATGCTAAACTGACAGTTGACAGGTAGAAAACAAAGATGCTAAACTGACAGTTGACAGGTAGAAAACAAAGATGCTAAACTGACAGTTGACAGGTAGAAAACAAAGATGCTAAAGTGACGGTTGACAGGTAGAAAACAAAGATGCTAAAGTGACAGTTGACAGCTAGAAAAAAAAGATGCTAAAGTGACAGTTGACAGGTAGAAAACAAAGATGCTAAACTGACAGTTGACAGGTAGAAAACAAAAATGCTAAACTGACAGTTGACAGGTAGAAAACAAAGATGCTAAAGTGACAGTTGACAGCTAGAAAAAAAAGATGCTAAACTGACAGTTGACAGGTAGAAAACAAAGATGCTAAACTGACAGTTGACAGGTAGAAAACAAAGATGCTAAACTGACAGTTGACAGGTAGAAAACAAAGATGCTAAACTGACAGTTGACAGGTAGAAAACAAAGATGCTAAAGTGACAGTTGACAGGTAGAAAACAAAGATGCTAAAGTGACAGTTAAAAGCTAGAAAAAAAGATGCTAAAGTGACAGTTGACAGGTAGAAAACAAAGATGCTAAAGTGACAGTTGACAGGTAGAAAACAAAGATGCTAAAAGGACAGTTGACAGCTAGGAAAAAATATGCTAAACTGACAGTTGACAGGTAGAAAACAAAGATGCTAAAGTGACAGTTGAGAGCTAGAAAAAAAAGATGCTAAAGTGACAGTTGACAGGTAGAAAACAAAGATGCTAAAGTGACAGTTGACAGGTAGAAAACAAAGATGCTAAAGTGACAGTTGACAGGTAGAAAACAAAGATGCTAAAGTGACAGTTGACAGGTAGAAAAAAAAGATGCTAAAGTGACAGTTGACAGGTAGAAAACAAAGATGCTAAACTGACAGTTGACAGGTAGAAAACAAAGATGCTAAAGTGACAGTTGACAGCTAGAAAAAAAGATGCTAAACTGACAGTTGACAGGTAGAAAACAAGGATGCTAAACTGACAGTTGACAGGTAGAAAACAAAGATGCTAAAGTGACAGTTGACAGGTAGAAAACAAAGATGCTAAAGTGACAGTTGACAGCTAGAAAAAAAAGATGCTAAACTGACAGTTGACAGGTAGAAAACAAAGATGCTAAACTGACAGTTGACAGGTAGAAAACAAAGATGCTAAACTGACAGTTGACAGGTAGAAAAAAAAGATGCTAAAGTGACAGTTGACAGGTAGAAAACAAAGATGCTAAACTGACAGTTGACAGGTAGAAAACAAAGATGCTAAACTGACAGTTGACAGGTAGAAAACAAAGATGCTAAAGTGACAGTTGACAGGTAGAAAACAAAGATGCTAAACTGACAGTTGACAGGTAGAAAACAAAGATGCTAAACTGACAGTTGACAGGTAGAAAACAAAGATGCTAAAGTGACAGTTGACAGCTAGAAAAAAAAAGATGCTAAACTGACAGTTGACAGGTAGAAAACAAAGATGCTGAACTGACAGTTGACAGGTAGAAAACAAAGATGCTAAAGTGACAGTTGACAGGTAGAAAACAAAGATGCTAAAGTGACAGTTGACAGCTAGAAAAAAAGATGCTACTGTGACAGTTGACAGGTAGAAAACAAAGATGCTAAACTGACAGTTGACAGGTAGAAAACAAAGATGCTAAAGTGACAGTTGACAGCTAGAAAAAAAGATGCTAAACTGACAGTTGACAGGTAGAAAACAAAGATGCTAAAGTGACAGTTGACAGGTAGAAAACAAAGATGCTAAAGTGACAGTTGACAGGTAGAAAACAAAGATGCTAAAGTGACTGTTGACAGGTAGAAAACAAAGATGCTAAAGTGACTGTTGACAGGTAGAAAACAAAGATGCTAAACTGACAGTTGACAGGTAGAAAACAAAGATGCTAAAGTGACAGTTGACAGGTAGAAAACAAAGATGCTAAACTGACAGTTGACAGGTAGAAAACAAAGATGCTAAAGTGACTGTTGACAGGTAGAAAACAAAGATGCTAAAGTGACAGTTGACAGGTAGAAAACAAAGATGCTAAACTGACAGTTGACAGGTAGAAAACAAAGATGCTAAAGTGACTGTTGACAGGTAGAAAACAAAGATGCTAAACTGACAGTTGACAGGTAGAAAACAAAGATGCTAAAGTGACAGTTGACAGGTAGAAAACAAAGATGCTAAAGTGACTGTTGACAGGTAGAAAACAAAGATGCTAAACTGACAGTTGACAGGTAGAAAACAAAGATGCTAAAGTGACAGTTGACAGGTAGAAAACAAAGATGCTAAAGTGACAGTTGACAGGTAGAAAACAAAGATGCTAAAGTGACAGTTGACAGGTAGAAAACAAAGATGCTAAAGTGACTGTTGACAGGTAGAAAACAAAGATGCTAAAGTGACTGTTGACAGGTAGAAAACAAAGATGCTAAACTGACAGTTGACAGGTAGAAAACAAAGATGCTAAAGTGACAGTTGACAGGTAGAAAACAAAGATGCTAAAGTGACAGTTGACAGGTAGAAAACAAAGATGCTAAAGTGACTGTTGACAGGTAGAAAACAAAGATGCTAAAGTGACAGTTGACAGGTAGAAAACAAAGATGCTAAACTGACAGTTGACAGGTAGAAAACAAAGATGCTAAAGTGACTGTTGACAGGTAGAAAACAAAGATGCTAAACTGACAGTTGACAGGTAGAAAACAAAGATGCTAAAGTGACAGTTGACAGGTAGAAAACAAAGATGCTAAAGTGACAGTTGACAGGTAGAAAACAAAGATGCTAAAGTGACAGTTGACAGCTAGAAAAAAAAGATGCTAAAGTGACAGTTGACAGCTAGAAAAAAAGATGCTAAACTGACAGTTGACAGGTAGAAAACAAAGAGGCTAAACTGACAGTTGACAGGTAGAAAACAAAGATGCTAAACTGACAGTTGACAGGTAGAAAACAAAGATGCTAAAGTGACAGTTGACAGGTAGAAAACAAAGATGCTAAAGTGACAGTTGACAGGTAGAAAACAAAGATGCTAAAGTGACTGTTGACAGGTAGAAAACAAAGATGCTAAACTGACAGTTGACAGGTAGAAAACAAAGATGCTAAAGTGACAGTTGACAGGTAGAAAACAAAGATGCTAAAGTGACTGTTGACAGGTAGAAAACAAAGTTGCTAAAGTGACAGTTGACAGGTAGAAAACAAAGATGCTAAACTGACAGTTGACAGGTAGAAAACAAAGATGCTAAAGTGACAGTTGACAGGTAGAAAACAAAGATGCTAAAGTGACAGTTGACAGGTAGAAAACAAAGATGCTAAAGTGACAGTTGACAGGTAGAAAACAAAGATGCTAAACTGACAGTTGACAGGTAGAAAACAAAGATGCTAAACTGACAGTTGACAGGTAGAAAACAAAGATGCTAAACTGACAGTTGACAGGTAGAAAACAAAGATGCTAAACTGACAGTTGACAGGGAGAAAACAAAGTTGCTAAAGTGACAGTTGACAGGTAGAAAACAAAGATGCTAAAGTGACAGTTGACAGCTAGAAAAAAAAGATGCTAAACTGACAGTTGACAGGTAGAAAACAAAGATGCTAAACTGAAAGTTGACAGGTAGAAAACAAAGATGCTAAAGTGACAGTTGACAGATAGAAAACAAAGATGCTAAACTGACAGTTGACAGGTAGAAAACAAAGATGCTAAAGCGACAGTTGACAGGTAGAAAACAAAGATGCTAAACTGACAGTTGACAGGTAGAAAACAAAGATGCTAAAGTGACAGTTGACAGGTAGAAAACAAAGATGCTAAAGTGACAGTTGACAGGGAGAAAACAAAGTTGCTAAAGTGACAGTTGACAGGTAGAAAACAAAGATGCTAAAGTGACAGTTGACAGCTAGAAAAAAAAGATGCTAAAGTGACAGTTGACAGCTAGAAAAAAAGATGCTAAACTGACAGTTGACAGGTAGAAAACAAAGATGCTAAACTGACAGTTGACAGGTAGAAAACAAAGATGCTAAAGTGACAGTTGACAGGTAGAAAACAAAGATGCTAAAGTGACAGTTGACAGGTAGAAAATAAAGATGCTAAAGTGACAGTTGACAGGTAGAAAACAAAGATGCTAAAGTGACAGTTGACAGGTAGAAAACAAAGATGCTAAACTGACAGTTGACAGGTAGAAAACAAAGTTGCTAAAGTGATAGTTGACAGGTAGAAAACAAAGATGCTAAATTGACAGTTGACAGGTAGAAAACAAAGATGCTAAACTGACAGTTGACAGGTAGAAAACAAAGATGCTAAAGTGACAGTTGACAGGTAGAAAACAAAGATGCTAAAGTGACAGTTGACAGGTAGAAAACAAAGTGACAGTTGACAGGTAGAAAACAAAGATGCTAAACTGACAGTTGACAGGTAGAAAACAAAGATGCTAAATTGACAGTTGACAGGTAGAAAACAAAGATGCTAAACTGACAGTTGACAGGTAGAAAACAAAGATGCTAAAGTGACAGTTGACAGGTAGAAAACAAAGATGCTAAAGTGACAGTTGACAGGTAGAAAACAAAGTGACAGTTGACAGGTAGAAAACAAAGATGCTAAACTGACAGTTGACAGGTAGAAAACAAAGATGCTAAAGTGACAGTTGACAGGTAGAAAACAAAGATGCTAAACTGACAGTTGACAGGTAGAAAACAAAGATGCTAAAGCGACAGTTGACAGGGAGAAAACAAAGTTGCTAAAGTGACAGTTGACAGGTAGAAAACAAAGATCCTAAAGTGACAGTTGACAGGTAGAAAACAAAGATGCTAAAGTGACAGTTGACAGGTAGAAAACAAAGATGCTAAACTGACAGTTGACAGGTAGAAAACAAAGATGCTAAACTGACAGTTGACAGGTAGAAAACAAAGATGCTAAAGTGACAGTTGGCAGGTAGAAAACAAAGATGCTGAACTGACAGTTGACAGGTAGAAAACAAAGATGCTAAACTGACAGTTGACAGGTAGAAAACAAAGTTGCTAAAGTGACAGTTAACAGGTAGAAAACAAAGTTGCTAAAGTGACAGTTAACAGGTAGAAAACAAAGATGCTAAAGTGACAGTTGACAGGTAGAAAACAAAGATGCTGAAGTGACAGTTGACAGGTAGAAAACAAAGATGCTAAATTGACAGTTGACAGGTAGAAAACAAAGATGCTAAAGTGACAGTTGACAGGTAGAAAACAAAGATGCTAAAGTGACAGTTGACAGGTAGAAAACAAAGATGCTAAAGTGACAGTTGACAGGTAGAAAACAAAGATGCTAAAGTGACAGTTGACAGGTAGAAAACAAAGATGCTAAACTGACAGTTGACAGGGAGAAAACAAAGTTGCTAAAGTGACAGTTGACAGGTAGAAAAAAAAGATGCTAAAGTGACAGTTGACAGGTAGAAAAAAAGATGCTAAACTGACAGTTGACAGGTAGAAAACAAAGACGCTAAAGTGACAGTTGACAGGTAGAAAAAAAGATGCTAAACTGACAGTTGACAGGTAGAAAACAAAGATGCTAAACTGACAGTTGACAGGTAGAAAACAAAGATGCTAAAGTGACAGTTGACAGCTAGAAAACAAAGATGCTAAACTGACAGTTGACAGGTAGAAAACAAAGATGCTAAAGTGACAGTTGACAGGTAGAAAACAAAGATGCTAAAGTGACAGTTGACAGGTAGAAAACAAAGATGCTAAACTGACAGTTGACAGTTAGAAAACAAAGATGCTAAACTGACTGTTGACAGGTAGAAAACAAAGATGCTAAAGTGACAGTTGACAGGTAGAAAACAAAGATGCTAAACTGATAGTTGACAGGTAGAAAACAAAGATGCTAAAGTGACAGTTGACAGGTAGAAAACAAAGATGCTAAAGTGACAGTTGACAGGTAGAAAACAAAGATGCTAAAGTGACAGTTGACAGGTAGAAAACAAAGATGCTAAAGTGACAGTTGACAGGTAGAAAACAAAGATGCTAAACTGACAGTTGACAGGTAGAAAACAAAGATGCTAAAGTGACAGTTGACAGGTAGAAAACAAAGATGCTAAAGTGACAGTTGACAGCTAGAAAACAAAGATGCTAAAGTGACAGTTGACAGGTAGAAAACAAAGATGCTAAAGTGACAGTTGACAGGTAGAAAACAAAGATGCTAAAGTGACAGTTGACAGGTAGAAAACAAAGATGCTGAACTGACAGTTGACAGTTAGAAAACAAAGATGCTAAACTGACAGTTGACAGTTAGAAAACAAAGATGCTAAAGTGACAGTTGACAGTTAGAAAACAAAGATGCTAAAGTGACAGTTGACAGTTAGAAAACAAAGATGCTAAAGTGACAGTTGACAGGTAGAAAACAAAGATGCTAAACTGATAGTTGACAGGTAGAAAACAAAGATGCTAAAGTGACAGTTGACAGGTAGAAAACAAAGATGCTAAACTGACAGTTGACAGGTAGAAAACAAAGATGCTAAACTGACAGTTGACAGGTAGAAAACAAAGATGCTAAAGTGACAGTTGACAGGTAGAAAACAAAGATGCTAAAGTGACAGTTGACAGGTAGAAAACAAAGATGCTAAAGTGACAGTTGACAGGTAGAAAACAAAGATGCTAAACTGACAGTTGACAGGTAGAAAACAAAGATGCTAAACTGACAGTTGACAGGTAGAAAACAAAGATGCTAAACTGACAGTTGACAGGTAGAAAACAAAGATGCTAAACTGACAGTTGACAGGGAGAAAACAAAGTTGCTAAAGTGACAGTTGACAGGTAGAAAACAAAGATGCTAAAGTGACAGTTGACAGCTAGAAAAAAAGATGCTAAACTGACAGTTGACAGGTAGAAAACAAAGATGCTAAACTGAAAGTTGACAGGTAGAAAACAAAGATGCTAAAGTGACAGTTGACAGGTAGAAAACAAAGATGCTAAACTGACAGTTGACAGGTAGAAAACAAAGATGCTAAAGCGACAGTTGACAGGTAGAAAACAAAGATGCTAAACTGACAGTTGACAGGTAGAAAACAAAGATGCTAAAGTGACAGTTGACAGGTAGAAAACAAAGATGCTAAAGTGACAGTTGACAGGGAGAAAACAAAGTTGCTAAAGTGACAGTTGACAGGTAGAAAACAAAGATGCTAAAGTGACAGTTGACAGCTAGAAAAAAAAGATGCTAAACTGACAGTTGACAGGTAGAAAACAAAGATGCTAAACTGACAGTTGACAGGTAGAAAACAAAGATGCTAAAGTGACAGTTGACAGGTAGAAAACAAAGATGCTAAACTGACGGTTGACAGGTAGAAAACAAAGATGCTAAAGTGACAGTTGACAGGTAGAAAACAAAGATGCTAAAGTGACAGTTGACAGGTAGAAAACAAAGATGCTAAAGTGACAGTTGACAGGTAGAAAACAAAGATGCTAAACTGACAGTTGACAGGTAGAAAACAAAGTTGCTAAAGTGATAGTTAACAGGTAGAAAACAAATATGCTAAAGTGACAGTTGACAGGTAGAAAACAAAGATGCTAAATTGACAGTTGACAGGTAGAAAACAAAGATGCTAAACTGACAGTTGACAGGTAGAAAACAAAGATGCTAAACTGAAAGTTGACAGGTAGAAAACAAAGATGCTAAAGTGACAGTTGACAGGTAGAAAACAAAGATGCTAAACTGACAGTTGACAGGTAGAAAACAAAGATGCTAAAGCGACAGTTGACAGGTAGAAAACAAAGATGCTAAACTGACAGTTGACAGGTAGAAAACAAAGATGCTAAAGTGACAGTTGACAGGTAGAAAACAAAGATGCTAAAGTGACAGTTGACAGGGAGAAAACAAAGTTGCTAAAGTGACAGTTGACAGGTAGAAAACAAAGATGCTAAAGTGACAGTTGACAGCTAGAAAAAAAAGATGCTAAACTGACAGTTGACAGGTAGAAAACAAAGATGCTAAACTGACAGTTGACAGGTAGAAAACAAAGATGCTAAAGTGACAGTTGACAGGTAGAAAACAAAGATGCTAAACTGACGGTTGACAGGTAGAAAACAAAGATGCTAAAGTGACAGTTGACAGGTAGAAAACAAAGATGCTAAAGTGACAGTTGACAGGTAGAAAACAAAGTGACAGTTGACAGGTAGAAAACAAAGATGCTAAAGTGACAGTTGACAGGTAGAAAACAAAGTTGCTAAAGTGATAGTTAACAGGTAGAAAACAAATATGCTAAAGTGACAGTTGACAGGTAGAAAACAAAGATGCTAAATTGACAGTTGACAGGTAGAAAACAAAGATGCTAAACTGACAGTTGACAGGTAGAAAACAAAGATGCTAAAGTGACAGTTGACAGGTAGAAAACAAAGATGCTAAAGTGACAGTTGACAGGTAGAAAACAAAGTGACAGTTGACAGGTAGAAAACAAAGATGCTAAAGTGACAGTTGACAGGTAGAAAACAAAGATGCTAAAGTGACAGTTGACAGGTAGAAAACAAAGATGCTAAACTGACAGTTGACAGGTAGAAAACAAAGATGCTAAAGCGACAGTTGACAGGGAGAAAACAAAGTTGCTAAAGTGACAGTTGACAGGTAGAAAACAAAGATCCTAAAGTGACAGTTGACAGGTAGAAAACAAAGATGCTAAAGTGACAGTTGACAGGTAGAAAACAAAGATGCTAAACTGACAGTTGACAGGTAGAAAACAAAGATGCTAAACTGACAGTTGACAGGTAGAAAACATAGATGCTAAAGTGACAGTTGGCAGGTAGAAAACAAAGATGCTGAACCGACAGTTGACAGGTAGAAAACAAAGATGCTAAACTGACAGTTGACAGGTAGAAAACAAAGTTGCTAAAGTGACAGTTAACAGGTAGAAAACAAAGTTGCTAAAGTGACAGTTAACAGGTAGAAAACAAAGATGCTAAAGTGACAGTTGACAGGTAGAAAACAAAGATGCTGAAGTGACAGTTGACAGGTAGAAAACAAAGATGCTAAATTGACAGTTGACAGGTAGAAAACAAAGATGCTAAAGTGACAGTTGACAGGTAGAAAACAAAGATGCTAAAGTGACGGTTGACAGGTAGAAAACAAAGATGCTAAAGTGACAGTTGACAGGTCGAAAACAAAGATGCTAAAGTGACAGTTGACAGGTAGAAAACAAAGATGCTAAAGTGACAGTTGACAGGTAGAAAACAAAGATGCTAAACTGACAGTTGACAGGGAGAAAACAAAGTTGCTAAAGTGACAGTTGACAGGTAGAAAAAAAAGATGCTAAAGTGACAGTTGACAGGTAGAAAAAAAGATGCTAAACTGACAGTTGACAGGTAGAAAACAAAGACGCTAAAGTGACAGTTGACAGGTAGAAAAAAAGATGCTAAACTGACAGTTGACAGGTAGAAAACAAAGATGCTAAACTGACAGTTGACAGGTAGAAAACAAAGATGCTAAAGTGACAGTTGACAGCTAGAAAACAAAGATGCTAAACTGACAGTTGACAGGTAGAAAACAAAGATGCTAAAGTGACAGTTGACAGGTAGAAAACAAAGATGCTAAAGTGACAGTTGACAGGTAGAAAACAAAGATGCTAAACTGACAGTTGACAGTTAGAAAACAAAGATGCTAAACTGACAGTTGACAGTTAGAAAACAAAGATGCTAAAGTGACAGTTGACAGTTAGAAAACAAAGATGCTAAAGTGACAGTTGACAGGTAGAAAAAAAAGATGCTGAACTGATAGTTGACAGGTAGAAAACAAAGAGGCTAAACTGACAGTTGACAGGTAGAAAACAAAGATGCTAAACTGACAGTTGACAGGTAGAAAACAAAGATGCTAAAGTGACAGTTGACAGGTAGAAAACAAAGATGCTAAAGTGACAGTTGACAGGTAGAAAACAAAGATGCTAAAGTGACTGTTGACAGGTAGAAAACAAAGATGCTAAACTGACAGTTGACAGGTAGAAAACAAAGATGCTAAAGTGACAGTTGACAGGTAGAAAACAAAGATGCTAAAGTGACAGTTGACAGGTAGAAAACAAAGATGCTAAAGTGACTGTTGACAGGTAGAAAACAAAGTTGCTAAAGTGACAGTTGACAGGTAGAAAACAAAGATGCTAAACTGACAGTTGACAGGTAGAAAACAAAGATGCTAAAGTGACAGTTGACAGGTAGAAAACAAAGATGCTAAAGTGACAGTTGACAGGTAGAAAACAAAGATGCTAAACTGACAGTTGACAGGTAGAAAACAAAGATGCTAAACTGACAGTTGACAGGTAGAAAACAAAGATGCTAAACTGACAGTTGACAGGTAGAAAACAAAGATGCTAAACTGACAGTTGACAGGGAGAAAACAAAGTTGCTAAAGTGACAGTTGACAGGTAGAAAACAAAGATGCTAAAGTGACAGTTGACAGCTAGAAAAAAAAAGATGCTAAACTGACAGTTGACAGGTAGAAAAAAAAGATGCTAAACTGAAAGTTGACAGGTAGAAAACAAAGATGCTAAAGTGACAGTTGACAGCTAGAAAAAAAGATGCTAAACTGACAGTTGACAGGTAGAAAACAAAGATGCTAAACTGACAGTTGACAGGTAGAAAACAAAGATGCTAAACTGACAGTTGACAGGTAGAAAACAAAGATGCTAAAGTGACGGTTGACAGGTAGAAAACAAAGATGCTAAAGTGACAGTTGACAGCTAGAAAAAAAAGATGCTAAAGTGACAGTTGACAGGTAGAAAACAAAGATGCTAAACTGACAGTTGACAGGTAGAAAACAAAAATGCTAAACTGACAGTTGACAGGTAGAAAACAAAGATGCTAAAGTGACAGTTGACAGCTAGAAAAAAAAGATGCTAAACTGACAGTTGACAGGTAGAAAACAAAGATGCTAAACTGACAGTTGACAGGTAGAAAACAAAGATGCTAAACTGACAGTTGACAGGTAGAAAACAAAGATGCTAAACTGACAGTTGACAGGTAGAAAACAAAGATGCTAAAGTGACAGTTGACAGGTAGAAAACAAAGATGCTAAAGTGACAGTTAAAAGCTAGAAAAAAAGATGCTAAAGTGACAGTTGACAGGTAGAAAACAAAGATGCTAAAGTGACAGTTGACAGGTAGAAAACAAAGATGCTAAAAGGACAGTTGACAGCTAGGAAAAAATATGCTAAACTGACAGTTGACAGGTAGAAAACAAAGATGCTAAAGTGACAGTTGAGAGCTAGAAAAAAAAGATGCTAAAGTGACAGTTGACAGGTAGAAAACAAAGATGCTAAAGTGACAGTTGACAGGTAGAAAACAAAGATGCTAAAGTGACAGTTGACAGGTAGAAAACAAAGATGCTAAAGTGACAGTTGACAGGTAGAAAAAAAAGATGCTAAAGTGACAGTTGACAGGTAGAAAACAAAGATGCTAAACTGACAGTTGACAGGTAGAAAACAAAGATGCTAAAGTGACAGTTGACAGCTAGAAAAAAAGATGCTAAACTGACAGTTGACAGGTAGAAAACAAGGATGCTAAACTGACAGTTGACAGGTAGAAAACAAAGATGCTAAAGTGACAGTTGACAGGTAGAAAACAAAGATGCTAAAGTGACAGTTGACAGCTAGAAAAAAAAGATGCTAAACTGACAGTTGACAGGTAGAAAACAAAGATGCTAAACTGACAGTTGACAGGTAGAAAACAAAGATGCTAAACTGACAGTTGACAGGTAGAAAAAAAAGATGCTAAAGTGACAGTTGACAGGTAGAAAACAAAGATGCTAAACTGACAGTTGACAGGTAGAAAACAAAGATGCTAAACTGACAGTTGACAGGTAGAAAACAAAGATGCTAAAGTGACAGTTGACAGGTAGAAAACAAAGATGCTAAACTGACAGTTGACAGGTAGAAAACAAAGATGCTAAACTGACAGTTGACAGGTAGAAAACAAAGATGCTAAAGTGACAGTTGACAGCTAGAAAAAAAAAGATGCTAAACTGACAGTTGACAGGTAGAAAACAAAGATGCTGAACTGACAGTTGACAGGTAGAAAACAAAGATGCTAAAGTGACAGTTGACAGGTAGAAAACAAAGATGCTAAAGTGACAGTTGACAGCTAGAAAAAAAGATGCTACTGTGACAGTTGACAGGTAGAAAACAAAGATGCTAAACTGACAGTTGACAGGTAGAAAACAAAGATGCTAAAGTGACAGTTGACAGCTAGAAAAAAAGATGCTAAACTGACAGTTGACAGGTAGAAAACAAAGATGCTAAAGTGACAGTTGACAGGTAGAAAACAAAGATGCTAAAGTGACAGTTGACAGGTAGAAAACAAAGATGCTAAAGTGACTGTTGACAGGTAGAAAACAAAGATGCTAAAGTGACTGTTGACAGGTAGAAAACAAAGATGCTAAACTGACAGTTGACAGGTAGAAAACAAAGATGCTAAAGTGACAGTTGACAGGTAGAAAACAAAGATGCTAAAGTGACAGTTGACAGGTAGAAAACAAAGATGCTAAAGTGACTGTTGACAGGTAGAAAACAAAGATGCTAAAGTGACAGTTGACAGGTAGAAAACAAAGATGCTAAACTGACAGTTGACAGGTAGAAAACAAAGATGCTAAAGTGACTGTTGACAGGTAGAAAACAAAGATGCTAAACTGACAGTTGACAGGTAGAAAACAAAGATGCTAAAGTGACAGTTGACAGGTAGAAAACAAAGATGCTAAAGTGACAGTTGACAGGTAGAAAACAAAGATGCTAAAGTGACAGTTGACAGCTAGAAAAAAAAGATGCTAAAGTGACAGTTGACAGCTAGAAAAAAAGATGCTAAACTGACAGTTGACAGGTAGAAAACAAAGAGGCTAAACTGACAGTTGACAGGTAGAAAACAAAGATGCTAAACTGACAGTTGACAGGTAGAAAACAAAGATGCTAAAGTGACAGTTGACAGGTAGAAAACAAAGATGCTAAAGTGACAGTTGACAGGTAGAAAACAAAGATGCTAAAGTGACTGTTGACAGGTAGAAAACAAAGATGCTAAACTGACAGTTGACAGGTAGAAAACAAAGATGCTAAAGTGACAGTTGACAGGTAGAAAACAAAGATGCTAAAGTGACTGTTGACAGGTAGAAAACAAAGTTGCTAAAGTGACAGTTGACAGGTAGAAAACAAAGATGCTAAACTGACAGTTGACAGGTAGAAAACAAAGATGCTAAAGTGACAGTTGACAGGTAGAAAACAAAGATGCTAAAGTGACAGTTGACAGGTAGAAAACAAAGATGCTAAAGTGACAGTTGACAGGTAGAAAACAAAGATGCTAAACTGACAGTTGACAGGTAGAAAACAAAGATGCTAAACTGACAGTTGACAGGTAGAAAACAAAGATGCTAAACTGACAGTTGACAGGTAGAAAACAAAGATGCTAAACTGACAGTTGACAGGGAGAAAACAAAGTTGCTAAAGTGACAGTTGACAGGTAGAAAACAAAGATGCTAAAGTGACAGTTGACAGCTAGAAAAAAAAGATGCTAAACTGACAGTTGACAGGTAGAAAACAAAGATGCTAAACTGAAAGTTGACAGGTAGAAAACAAAGATGCTAAAGTGACAGTTGACAGATAGAAAACAAAGATGCTAAACTGACAGTTGACAGGTAGAAAACAAAGATGCTAAAGCGACAGTTGACAGGTAGAAAACAAAGATGCTAAACTGACAGTTGACAGGTAGAAAACAAAGATGCTAAAGTGACAGTTGACAGGTAGAAAACAAAGATGCTAAAGTGACAGTTGACAGGGAGAAAACAAAGTTGCTAAAGTGACAGTTGACAGGTAGAAAACAAAGATGCTAAAGTGACAGTTGACAGCTAGAAAAAAAAGATGCTAAAGTGACAGTTGACAGCTAGAAAAAAAGATGCTAAACTGACAGTTGACAGGTAGAAAACAAAGAGGCTAAACTGACAGTTGACAGGTAGAAAACAAAGATGCTAAACTGACAGTTGACAGGTAGAAAACAAAGATGCTAAAGTGACAGTTGACAGGTAGAAAACAAAGATGCTAAAGTGACAGTTGACAGGTAGAAAATAAAGATGCTAAAGTGACAGTTGACAGGTAGAAAACAAAGATGCTAAAGTGACAGTTGACAGGTAGAAAACAAAGATGCTAAACTGACAGTTGACAGGTAGAAAACAAAGTTGCTAAAGTGATAGTTGACAGGTAGAAAACAAAGATGCTAAATTGACAGTTGACAGGTAGAAAACAAAGATGCTAAACTGACAGTTGACAGGTAGAAAACAAAGATGCTAAAGTGACAGTTGACAGGTAGAAAACAAAGATGCTAAAGTGACAGTTGACAGGTAGAAAACAAAGTGACAGTTGACAGGTAGAAAACAAAGATGCTAAACTGACAGTTGACAGGTAGAAAACAAAGATGCTAAATTGACAGTTGACAGGTAGAAAACAAAGATGCTAAACTGACAGTTGACAGGTAGAAAACAAAGATGCTAAAGTGACAGTTGACAGGTAGAAAACAAAGATGCTAAAGTGACAGTTGACAGGTAGAAAACAAAGTGACAGTTGACAGGTAGAAAACAAAGATGCTAAACTGACAGTTGACAGGTAGAAAACAAAGATGCTAAAGTGACAGTTGACAGGTAGAAAACAAAGATGCTAAACTGACAGTTGACAGGTAGAAAACAAAGATGCTAAAGCGACAGTTGACAGGGAGAAAACAAAGTTGCTAAAGTGACAGTTGACAGGTAGAAAACAAAGATGCTAAAGTGACAGTTGACAGGTAGAAAACAAAGATGCTAAAGTGACAGTTGACAGGTAGAAAACAAAGATGCTAAACTGACAGTTGACAGGTAGAAAACAAAGATGCTAAACTGACAGTTGACAGGTAGAAAACAAAGATGCTAAAGTGACAGTTGGCAGGTAGAAAACAAAGATGCTGAACTGACAGTTGACAGGTAGAAAACAAAGATGCTAAACTGACAGTTGACAGGTAGAAAACAAAGTTGCTAAAGTGACAGTTGACAGGTAGAAAACAAAGTTGCTAAAGTGACAGTTAACAGGTAGAAAACAAAGATGCTAAAGTGACAGTTGACAGGTAGAAAACAAAGATGCTGAAGTGACAGTTGACAGGTAGAAAACAAAGATGCTAAATTGACAGTTGACAGGTAGAAAACAAAGATGCTAAAGTGACAGTTGACAGGTAGAAAACAAAGATGCTAAAGTGACAGTTGACAGGTAGAAAACAAAGATGCTAAAGTGACAGTTGACAGGTAGAAAACAAAGATGCTAAAGTGACAGTTGACAGGTAGAAAACAAAGATGCTAAACTGACAGTTGACAGGGAGAAAACAAAGTTGCTAAAGTGACAGTTGACAGGTAGAAAAAAAAGATGCTAAAGTGACAGTTGACAGGTAGAAAAAAAGATGCTAAACTGACAGTTGACAGGTAGAAAACAAAGACGCTAAAGTGACAGTTGACAGGTAGAAAAAAAGATGCTAAACTGACAGTTGACAGGTAGAAAACAAAGATGCTAAACTGACAGTTGACAGGTAGAAAACAAAGATGCTAAAGTGACAGTTGACAGCTAGAAAACAAAGATGCTAAACTGACAGTTGACAGGTAGAAAACAAAGATGCTAAAGTGACAGTTGACAGGTAGAAAACAAAGATGCTAAAGTGACAGTTGACAGGTAGAAAACAAAGATGCTAAACTGACAGTTGACAGGTAGAAAACAAAGATGCTAAACTGACAGTTGACAGGTAGAAAACAAAGATGCTAAAGTGACAGTTGACAGGTAGAAAACAACTAAAGTGACAGTTGACAGGAGTAGAAAACAAAGATGCTAAAGTGACAGTTGACAGGTAGAAAACAAAGATGCTAAAGTGACAGTTGACAGGTAGAAAACAAAGATGCTAAAGTGACAGTTGACAGGTAGAAAACAAAGATGCTAAAGTGACAGTTGACAGGTAGAAAACAAAAGATGCTAAAGTGACAGTTGACAGGTAGAAAAACAAAGATGCTAAAGTGACAGTTGACAGGTAGAAAACAAAGATGCTAAAGTGACAGTTGACAGGTAGAAAACAAAGATGCTAAAGTGACAGTTGACAGGTAGAAAACAAAGATGCTAAAGTGACAGTTGACAGGTAGAAAACAAAGATGCTAAAGTGACAGTTGACAGGTAGAAAACAAAGATGCTAAAGTGACAGTTGACAGGTAGAAAACAAAGATGCTAAAGTGACAGTTGACAGGTAGAAAACAAAGATGCTAAAGTGACAGTTGACAGGTAGAAAACAAAGATGCTAAAGTGACAGTTGACAGGTAGAAAACAAAGATGCTAAAGTGACAGTTGACAGGTAGAAAACAAAGATGCTAAAGTGACAGTTGACAGGTAGAAAACAAAGATGCTAAAGTGACAGTTGACAGGTAGAAAACAAAGATGCTAAAGTGACAGTTGACAGGTAGAAAACAAAGATGCTAAAGTGACAGTTGACAGGTAGAAAACAAAGATGCTAAAGTGACAGTTGACAGGTAGAAAACAAAGATGCTAAAGTGACAGTTGACAGGTAGAAAACAAAGATGCTAAAGTGACAGTTGACAGGTAGAAAACAAAGATGCTAAAGTGACAGTTGACAGGTAGAAAACAAAGATGCTAAACTGACAGTTGACAGGTAGAAAACAAAGATGCTAAAGTGACAGTTGACAGGTAGAAAACAAAGATGCTAAACTGACAGTTCGACAGGTAGAAAACAAAGATGCTAAAGTGACAGTTGACAGGTAGAAAACAAAGATGCTAAAGTGACAGTTGACAGGTAGAAAACAAAGATGCTAAAGTGACAGTTGACAGGTAGAAAACAAAGATGCTAAAGTGACAGTTGACAGGTAGAAAACAAAGATGCTAAAGTGACAGTTGACAGGTAGAAAACAAAGATGCTAAAGTGACAGTTGACAGGTAGAAAACAAAGATGCTAAAGCTGACAGTTGACAGGTAGAAAACAAAGATGCTAAAGTGACAGTTGACAGGTAGAAAACAAAGATGCTAAAGCTGACAGTTCGACAGGTAGAAAACAAAGATGCTAAAGTGACAGTTGACAGGTAGAAAACAAAGATGCTAAAGTGACAGTCGACAGGTAGAAAACAAAGATGCTAAAGTGACAGTTGACAGGTAGAAAACAAAGATGCTAAAGTGACAGTTGACAGGTAGAAAACAAAGATGCTAAAGTGACAGTTGACAGGTAGAAAACAAAGATGCTAAAGTGACAGTTGACAGGTAGAAAACAAAGATGCTAAAGTGACAGTTGACAGGTAGAAAACAAAGATGCTAAAGTGACAGTTGACAGGTAGAAAACAAAGATGCTAAAGTGACAGTTGACAGGTAGAAAACAAAGATGCTAAAGTGACAGTTGACAGGTAGAAAACAAAGATGCTAAAGTGACAGTTGACAGGTAGAAAACAAAGATGCTAAAGTGACAGTTGACAGGTAGAAAACAAAGATGCTAAAGTGACAGTTGACAGGTAGAAAACAAAGATGCTAAACTGACAGTTGACAGGTAGAAAACAAAGATGCTAAAGTGACAGTTGACAGGTAGAAAACAAAGATGCTAAACTGACAGTTGACAGGTAGAAAACAAAGATGCTAAAGTGACAGTTGACAGGTAGAAAACAAAGATGCTAAACTGACAGTTGACAGGAAGAAAACAAAGATGCTAAAGTGACAGTTGACAGGTAGAAAACAAAGATGCTAAACTGACAGTTGACAGGTAGAAAACAAAGATGCTAAAGTGACAGTTGACAGGTAGAAAACAAAGATGCTAAAGTGACAGTTGACAGGTAGAAAACAAAGATGCTAAACTGACAGTTGACAGGTAGAAAACAAAGATGCTAAAGTGACAGTTGACAGGTAGAAAACAAAGATGCTAAACTGACAGTTGACAGGTAGAAAACAAAGATGCTAAAGTGACAGTTGACAGGTAGAAAACAAAGATGCTAAAGTGACAGTTGACAGGTAGAAAACAAAGATGCTAAACTGACAGTTGACAGGTAGAAAACAAAGATGCTAAACTGACAGTTGACAGGTAGAAAACAAAGATGCTAAACTGACAGTTGACAGGTAGAAAACAAAGATGCTAAACTGACAGTTGACAGGTAGAAAACAAAGATGCTAAAGTGACAGTTGACAGGTAGAAAACAAAGATGCAAAAGTGACAGTTGACAGGTAGAAAACAAAGATGCTAAACTGACAGTTGACAGGTAGAAAACAAAGATGCTAAAGTGACAGTTGACAGGTAGAAAACAAAGATGCTAAACTGACAGTTGACAGGTAGAAAACAAAGATGCTAAAGTGACAGTTGACAGGTAGAAAACAAAGATGCTAAAGTGACAGTTGACAGGTAGAAAACAAAGATGCTAAACTGACAGTTGACAGGTAGAAAACAAAGATGCTAAACTGACAGTTGACAGGTAGAAAACAAAGATGCTAAACTGACAGTTGACAGGTAGAAAACAAAGATGCTAAACTGACAGTTGACAGGTAGAAAACAAAGATGCTAAAGTGACAGTTGACAGGTAGAAAACAAAGATGCTAAAGTGACAGTTGACAGGTAGAAAACAAAGATGCTAAAGTGACAGTTGAGACAGGTAGAAAACAAAGATGCTAAACTGACAGTTGACAGGTAGAAAACAAAGATGCAAAAGTGACAGTTGACAGGTAGAAAACAAAGATGGTGTTCAGCGTTTTCCTTCTCAAATGAGCGGACTGTTGAAAATAGGAATCGGGGGATGACTTTTCACAAGTAAGATTTAACATGAACGTATTATTGCTTGTATTTTGTGAAAAGAATATTAGCACAGAGTTGAGAAGGAGCAAAGATCTTCAATATTTGTATGTGAAAATCACAAAGAAATCTTCTGGGGGAGGATTGATTGATCGATTGATTGAGACTTTTATTAGTAGGTTGCACAGTGAAGTACATATTCCGTACAATTGACCACTAAATGGTAACACCACAATAAGTTTTTACACTTGTTTAAGTCGGGGTCCACTTAAATTGATTCATGGTACAGATATATACTATCATATATACTATCATCATAATACAGTCATCACACAAGTTCATCATCAGAGTATATACATTGAATTATTGACATTATTTACAATCCGGGGTGTGGGATGTGGGGGGGGGGGGGGGGGTTAGGTTAGGTTTGGTTGGTGTCAGCACTTCAGTCATCAACTGTCAATACTAGGACTTTGGCGTGATTTGTTGTCCCGTGGTGCAAATGATTTGGACCATACGTGGCGTGAAGGTGGGTACATGATTTAATAATGACTACAAAAAGGAATAAATGAAAAGTGTGCACAAGGCGGAATGAAACAAAACTTGCACAAAAGCCAGGAACTATGAACAATGAAACAAAAACACTAACTGTGGCATTAATAAACAAAACTTACTTGGCATGGAACTATGCTAGCAGGACTATCATGGGTAGCATGGATGGACAGATGGAGGACGTCACCAGGACCAACAACAGAAACAGACAGGCTTAAATAGTGACATGATCAGTGAAAACAGGTGCGTGACTCCAAACGTGAAACAGGTGCGTGACATGACAGGTGAAAACTAATGGGTTGCTATGGTGACAAAACAAACAAAAGTGCACAAAGAGTCCAAAAACAAAACCGAACATGACTAAAAGAAAACATGATCACACAGACATGACATCAACAATTGCATCATCAGAGAAATGGACATTGAAACAGTGTAGGACTGACTTGGTAGGATATGTACAGCCAGCAGAGAACATAGTGAGTTCACATAGCATAAGAACAAGTATCTACATTTGATTATCTACATTTGATTATTTACAATCCGGGGAGGTGGGATGTGGAAGGGAGGGTGTTAGTTTAGGGTTGAAGTTGTCTGGAGGTGTTCTTTTAGTGCGCTTTTGAAGGAGGATAGAGATGCCCTTTCTTTTACACCTGTTGGGAGCGCATTCCACATTGATGTGGCATAGAAAGAGAATGAGTTAAGACCTTTGTTAGTTCGGAATCTGGGTTTAACGTGGTTAGTGGAGCTCCCCCTGGTGTTGTGGTTATGGCGGTCATTTACGTTAAGGAAGTAGTTTGACATGTACTTCGGTATCAGGGAGGTGTAGTGGATTTTATAGACTAGGCTCAGTGCAAGTTGTTTAACTCTGTCCTCCACCCTGAGCCAGCCCACTTTGGAGAAGTGGGTAGGAGTGAGGTGGGATCTGGGGTGGAGGTCTAGAAGTAATCTGACTAGCTTGTTCTGGGATGTTTGGAGTTTAGATTTGAGGGTTTTGGAGGTGCTAGGGTACCAGGAGGTGCATGCGTAATGGAAAAAGGGTTGAACGAGAGTTCCCGCCAGAATCTTCATGGTGCTTTTGTTGACCAGAGAGGAGATTCTGTAGAGAAATCTTCTTCGTTGGTTGACCTTTTTGATGACCTTGGTTGCCATTTTATCACAGGAAAGATTAGCCTCTAGAATGGAACCTAGGTAGGTGACCTCATCTCTCCTGGTGATAACCCTAACCCTTAAGGTGGGGACGGGGGGTAGGCGGTAGCGGGGGGTGTATATTGTAGCATCCCGGAAGAGTTAGTGTTGCAAGGGGTTCTGGGTATATGTTCTGTTGTGTTTTTGTTGTGTTAGGGTGCGGATGTTCTCCCGAAATGTGTTTGTCATTCTTGTTTGGTGTGGGTTCACAGTGTGGCACATATTTGTAACAGTGTTAAAGTTGTTTATACGGCCACCCTCAGTGTGACCTGTATGGCTGTTGACCAAGTATGCCTTGCATTCACTTGTGTGTGTGAAAAGCCGTAGATATTATGTGACTGGGCCGGCACGCAAAGGCAGTGCCTTTAAGGTTTATTAGCGCTCTGTACTTTTCCCTACGGCCGTGTACACAGCGGCCTTTTAAAAAGTCATACATTTTACTTTTTGAAACCGATACCAATAATTTCTGATATTACATTTTAAAGCATTTATCAGCCGATAATATCGGCAGTCCGATAATATCAGACATCCCTAATTTTCTCCATTACTTTGGAAATGGAACTGAGAATAGAAACAGGTCGATAGTTGCCAGGTTCTAATTTGCTTCCTTTTTTAAAGAGGGGAGTTACTCTTGCTATCTTGAAATCTTTTGGTACTTGGCCTTGTGTAATTGATAGGTTTATTATGTGCGTGATGATAGGGGCAATGGTGGAGGCAGAGTCCCTGAGGAATCTGGAGGGGATATTGTCAAGGCCGGTGGCCTTGTTTGGGTGGAGCGCGCTCAATTTTTTAAGCACCTTATCAGCTGAGACCATTTCTAATTTGAAATCGTCGTTGGATACTCCTAGCTTTCTGCAGAAGGCTTTAATGTGTTCTACACCAAAGCGACCAGAGTGGTGGGACAGCTTGTTGACAAGAGTTGTGGCTATGCTGCTGAAAAAGGTGTTAAGTCTGCTTACTACCTCCATTTTGTCTGTAATGAGGGAGTCACCCTCCTTGATGTTGATGTTGGTGAGTCTGGTTTTAAGTTTCTGGCTGCAACCAGGAAGCTGGTTGTTGAGGATTTTCCAGAGTTCACGTGGCTTATTTGTGTTTTCCTCTATTTTGTCGCGAACACGTCCGACTGGTAGGAGGCCACGGGGAAGACCCAGGACACGTTGGGAAGACTATGTCTCCCGGCTGGCCTGGGAACGCCTCGGGATCCCCCGGGAAGAGCTGGACGAAGTGGCTGGGGAGAGGGAAGTCTGGGCTTCCCTGCTTAGGCTGCTGCCCCCGCAACCCGACCTCGGATAAGCGGAAGAAGATGGATGGATGTAATTTTTTTAAAGGACTTAGTCAGGTTGGTTGTCTTATTTCTTAATTTATTGCATTGCTTTTTGAGAGTTGGAAGGAGTGATTTGAGGTTTTTATTATTGGGTTGTTTATCTACTTCGGTTTTACACTTTTGGTATTCGGAGTATTTTCTGTCTCTGTCTTTTATGGCAGCTAATAGGTCCGGATTCATCCACGGTTCGGAGCGGGCTTTGATCCTGACTGTTTTCACGGGAGCCATATCATTTAGTATCATTAGGAACGCCGTTTTGAAGCGATCCCAAGCGACATCGACCAGGTTGCTCGCGAGCACAGGGGACCAGTCCCACTCACCTAATTTAAATTGAAATTATCACTGGAGTATTTTTTAACCCTTGTGTGGTGTTCGGGTCTGTGGGACCCGTTTTCGATTTTTATTAAAAGAAAAATGATACAATTAATAAATTTTTCAAACTGAGACTCACTGTCTTTGGCTCATTTTATGTGAAGAACATATATCAGAATACATATTTAATGAACACACACCATACACCCCCCCTACACATTTCTATTACATATAAGATGTTCGGGTCCACTAGACCCAGGGCTATAGAAGTGTGGAAATTGATGTTCTGTGTACCACACACACACACACGCAGCCTAGACAGGGGTAGGACAGAGTGTAGGTACACAGAACATCAGAGGGTCAAATGTGCGACAAAATGAGAGCTGACAGTGTTGACAAACAATGTTGCAACCTTGTGTGGGAAGCGCAGGTGCAGAAACACAAAATAAGAATCCCTGTGGGATGCAGAAACTGGCAGAGAATTTTCCATGCAACGTTCATGTTGTTGTTACTCAGCCAGTGTTTGTTGGTCTTAGACTTAGACTTACTTTTTATTGTCGTTCAAATTTGAACTTCACAGTACAGATAAGAACTAAATTTCGTTGCATTAGCTCGTGGTTGTGCAGGATAAAAAAGAAATAAGGTGCAGATATAAATAAATAGATTACTGTACAGATAAATGTATTGCACTTTTGCATATGCATCTACGTTTATGGATGTATGTTATATTGTCTTTATATTCCAGCCAGTTCATCCATTTTGGGGGGGGAATTGAGGGGAATATTATGATGCGTTCAAGAGTCTTACGGCCTGAGGGAAGAAGCTGTTACAGAACCTGGAGGTTCTGCTTCGGAGCCTGCGGAACCTCTTTCTAGAGTCCAGCAGTGAAAACAGTCCTTGGTGGGGGTGGGAGGAGTCTCTGCAGATTTCCTGAGCCCTGGTCAGGCAGCGGCTTTTTGCCATCTCCTGGATAGGAGGTGTCATGTCTGTGTTCATGTTTTTGTTTGGCCATGTGCTGTTTTGTTTTTTGGACACTTCCTTAGTTCCTTGTTTCACTTCCTGGTTTTGTTTGTCACCATAGCAACCATTAGTTTCACCTGTTCCACGTTTGGACTCACACACACCTGTCTCACGTTTTCACAGTCATGTCACGCACCTGTTCACAGTTAGTCACGCACCTGTTTTCACTTATCATGTCACTATATAGGCTTTTCTGTTTCTGTTGTTCGTCCTGGCGACATCATACATTCATGCCATGTCCACAGTTCCTTGTCACGTTAGTTCTTGTTTCATCTCTTGTCACGTAAGTTTTTGTTTGTTTAATGTTCATAGTTCTCCGCCATTGTGCGCGCCTTTTGTTTTCTAGTCAAGTTTTTTACCTCCGCTGTGAGCGCCTTTTGTTTGTACCTTTTGTTTGAGTTTATAGTAATAATTAAACTATGTCTTTACCTGCACGCCACGTCCGTTCCAATTCTTTTGCACCACGGGAGAGCAAACCACGCCAAAGACCTAGTCATGACAGATGTCGCCAGCACGAGAGCTCTCCCGCAAAAAAATGGGACAATTTTGACGAGGTAACGTGGGAGGTCCTGCGCGCCATGGAAGCCGAGACACTCCGCCATTCCCCCATGGAGCGCAGGGATCTCATGTGGGGTCCGACCGGCAAACTGGTGCCGATCAGCTCCCTTTGGTCCGAGGATGGCGCTGCGTCACCGCAGTCCCGGAAGCGCCGCTCCCAACGAAGGACGTCAGGGAGGGCTTCCACAAGCATTGGAAAGGACGCATCGTTCCCGCAAGCTCCTCCCCCTCCGGGCGGAAACGAGCTGCAGCCAGCCCGGCTTCCCCAGGACGACGTCACGCCGTTGCCAGTGGGTGACGTCATGGATTTTTTTCCCCTGAACTCTTTTTCTTGTCAGCCACATCCAACCAAAGACTCTAAATCCATGATTAAATATTACCAAGACATGTTTTTAGAAATCAGATCCTGTCAATCACAGTCACCCAATTTTCATGCCCCGCCCCCCAGGACTCATGCCACGCCCAAGTCAGAAATTTTTTTTTCACCCACAAAAGCCCAGGTGGGGGGGAACGAAAGACCTTTTGGACAATTTAGAGGGGAGGATTCTGCCCTCCTCCTGAACCCCCTCCGCCCACCCCAAAAGACGGTTCCAGACCGCGGGGAGCGCGTCTGGGATCCGCTCCTTGAGGGGGGGGCTAGGGCTGGGAATTGTTCAGGTGGGGTGGGTCAGCATCGTCACGCCAAGCCACAGCCTCCAGCACGACCCCCACCACCTGTCTTTCGACCTGCCAAGCCACAGCCACCAGCACGACCACCACCACCAGTTTTTCGACCATGCCAAGATCTACCTGCTCCACGCCAAGCGCCACCAGTACCTGCTCCACGCCAAGCGCCGCCAGTACCTGCTCCACGCCAAGCGCCGCCAGTACCTGCTCCACGCCAAGCGCCGCCAGTACCTGCTCCACGCCAAGCGCCGCCAGTACCTGCTCCACGCCAAGCGCCACCAGTACCTGCTCCACGCCAAGCGCCACCAGTACCTGCTCCACGCCAAGCGCCGCCAGTACCTGCTCCACGCCAAGCGCCGCCAGTCGCAGCCCCACGCCGCCAAGTGCCGCCAGTCGCAGCCCCACGCCGCCAAGTGCCGCCCGTGGCTGCCCCACGCCGCCAAGTGCCGCCCGTGGCTGCCCCACGCCGCCAAGTGCCGCCCGTGGCTGCCCCACGCCGCCAAGTGCCGCCCGTGGCTGCCCCACGCCGCCAAGTGCCGCCCGTGGCTGCCCCACGCCGCCAAGTACCGCCCGTGGCTGCCCCACGCCGCCAAGTGCCGCCCGTGGCTTCCCCACGCCGCCAAGTGCCGCCCGTGGCTTCCCCACGCCGCCAAGTGCCGCCCGTGGCTGCCCCACGCCGCCAAGTGCCGCCCGTGGCTGCCCCACGCCGCCAAGTGCCGCCCGTGGCTGCCCCACGCCAAGACCAAAGCCAAGACCAAGACCCGCCAAGTGACCAAGACCAAGAACCGCCAAGTGACCAAGACCCACCAAGTGACCAAGACCAAGAACCGCCAAGTGACCAAGAACCGCCAAGTGACCAAGAACCGCCAAGTGACCTAGACCAAGATCCGCCAAGTGACCAAGACCAAGAACCGCCAAGTGACCAAGACCAAGTCCAAGACCAACCATGCCAAGACCAAGACCCAGACCCTCGCCAAGACCCAGACCCTCGCCAAGACCAAGACCCTCTCCAAGACCAAGACCCACGCCAAGACCAAGACCCGCCACGCCAAGCTTCGCCGCCTGACGCGCCACGCCAAGCTTCGCCGCCTGACGCGCCACGCCAAGCTTCGCCGCCTGACGCGCCACGCCAAGCTTCGCCGCCTGACGCGCCACGCCAAGCTTCGCCGCCTGACGCGCCACGCCAAGCTTCGCCGCCTGACGCGCCACGCCAAACTTCGCCGCCTGCCATGATGACGACGCGCCTGCCTCCTCGTCTGCCACGAAGGTGGCCACAGCCTGGTCGTCCGCCACGCCAAGTGCGCCCACCTCATCGGCCATGGATATGGCCATTCCCGGGTCGCCCACCTCGTCAGGTACAGCGGCGATCTACGCGTCGCCGCCACCTGATCCTGCCCCGGTGGATTCGGGGACACCTGGTCTGGCGACCCACCGCCATGTCCCCCTCCCCCCCTCCCATGACTCTTGATCCTATTTTTTGTTTTTGGACATCTGGGATCTGTCCGTAAGGGGGGGGTTCTGTCATGTCTGTGTTCATGTTTTTGTTTGGCCATGTGCTGTTTTGTTTTTTGGACACTTCCTTAGTTCCTTGTTTCACTTCCTGGTTTTGTTTGTCACCATAGCAACCATTAGTTTCACCTGTTCCACGTTTGGACTCACACACACCTGTCTCACGTTTTCACATTGTCATGTCACGCACCTGTTCACAGTTAGACACGCACCTGTTTTCACTTATCATGTCACTATATAGGCTTTTCTGTTTCTGTTGTTCGTCCTGGCGACATCACCCATTCATGCCATGTCCACAGTTCCTTGTCACGTTAGTTCTTGTTTCATCTCTTGTCACGTAAGTTTTTGTTTGTTTAATGTTCATAGTTCTCCGCCATTGTGCGCGCCTTTTGTTTTCTAGTCAAGTTTTTTACCTCCGCTGTGAGCGCCTTTTGTTTGTACCTTTTGTTTGAGTTTATAGTAATAATTAAACTATGTCTTTACCTGCACGCCACGTCCGTTCCAATTCTTTTGCACCTCGGGAGAGCAAACCACGCCAAAGACCTAGTCATGACAGGAGGAAGAGGAGTCCTGATCATCTTTTCCGCCGTCCTCACCACTCTCTGGAGAGACTTCCAGTCTGAGGCACTGCAGGCTCCAGTCCAGACAGAGATGTTGTTGGTCAGCAGGCTCTCTATAGTGCCTCTGTAGAATGTGCTGAGAATGGGGGGAGGGAGCTGTGCTCTTTTCATCCGTCGCAGAAAGTGCATGAGCTGCTGAGCTCTTTTTACAAGAGCTCCGGTGTTTAGGGACCAGGTCATATTGTCAGTTATCTGCACCCCCAGGAACTTGGTGCTGCTTACC
>NC_084755.1:36137134-36248029 GCF_033978785.1 Entelurus aequoreus | reverse complement strand
AGTTGAACGCCCCTGCCTTACATAGTTCCGGGTCACCCTTGGGCAAGGTGTAGTACCCGAATGCCCCCCCCATCAGGGTTACGATACCCCCCATGAACTATACTATAAGAGGATGCGTTACCCGGCCCGGAGGAAGCCCGGGGCCCTCCTCCGGAGCTAGGCCCGGAGGTAGGGCTCGTCAGCGAGCGCCTGGTGGCCGGGCTTGCCACGGAGCCCGGCCGGGCACAGCCCGAAGAAGCTACGTGGACACACCATCTTCTCTGCCACGTGGGCCACCACCCGCGGTCGGAACCAGTGGGGTCGGGTGCGCTGCCAAGTGGATGGCAGTGAAAGTGGAGGCTCCAGACGGACCAATTCGGGGCAGCAGAGGCTGACTTTCGGGACGTGGAACGTCTCTACGCTGGTGGGGAAGGAGCCTGAGCTGGTGCGAGAGGTGGAGCGCTACCGGTTGGATCTGGTGGGGCTTACCTCTACGCATAGCAAGGGCTCTGAAACCACACTCCTGGACAAGGGATGGACCTTGTTCACTTCTGGAGTTGCTCAGGGCGTGAGGGCACAGGCGGGTGTGGGGATACTCACGAGTCCCCGGCTGAGTGCCTGTACGTTGGAGTTCACCCCAGTGGACAAGAGGGTCGCCTCCCTTCGCCTTAGGGTTGGAGGGGGGAAAACTCTGACTGTTGTTTGTGCATACGCACCAAACAGGAGTTCAGAGTATTCAGCCTTCTTGGATACCTTGCATGGGGTCCTGTATGGGGCACCGGCAGGGGATTCCATAGTCTTGCTGGGGACTTCAACGCGCACGTGGGCAATGACAGTGATACTTGGACTGGCGTGATTGGGAGGAACGGTCTCCCTGATCTGAACCTGAGTGGTGGATTGTTATTGGACTTCTGTGCTAGTCACGGACTTGCGATAACAAACACCATGTTCAAGCATAAGGATGCTCATAGGTGTACCTGGTACCAGAGCACCCTAGGCCAAAGATCAATGATCGATTTTGTAATCGTATCAGCTGATCTGAGGCCGTATGTTTTGGACACTCGGGTGAAGAGAGGGGCTGAACTGTCAACTGATCACCATCTGGTGGTGAGTTGGGTTAGATGGCGGGGAAACCTCTGGACAGACCTGGCAAACCCAAGCGTGTAGTGCGGGTGAACTGGGAACGTTTGGAGGAGTCCTCTGTCCGGAAGGACTTCAACTCCCACCTCCGGCGGGACTTCTCTGCCATCCCTGTGGAGGTTGGGGACATTGAACAGGAATGGGCAGTGTTCAAAGCCTCTATTGCTAAAGCTGCAGCTGCGAGCTGTGGCCAGAAGGTCTTAGGTGCCTCAAGGGGCGGTAACCCTCGAACACCCTGGTGGACAGTGGTGGTCAGGGAAGCCGTCCGACTGAAGAAGGAGTCCTACCGGGGTATGTTATCCCAGGGGACTCCGGAGGCAGTTGCAAGGTACCGACGGGCCCGAAGGGCAGCGGCCGTGGCTGTGGACGAGGCTAAGCAGAGGGTGTGGGAGCAGTTCGGGGAATCCATGGAGAAGGACTATCGGGCGGCACCAAAGCTGTTCTGGAAGACCATACGGCACCTCAGGAGGGGGAAGCAGGGAACCATCCAAGCTGTGTACGGCAAGGATGGGACTTTGCTGACTTCAAGTGAGGAAGTCGTAGGGCGTTGGAAAGAGCACTTTGAGGAACTCCTGAACCCAAATACATCAGACACACCCTCCCTGATAGGAGCAGGGCCTGAGGATGATGGGGGATCGACGTCGATCTCTCGGGGTGAAGTCACTGAGGTAGTTAGACAACTCCACAGTGGCAAAGCTCCGGGGGTTGACGAGATCCGTCCAGAAATGCTGAAGGCTCTGGGTGTTGATGGGCTGTCTTGGTTGATACGCCTTTTCAACATTGCGTGGAAGTCTGGGACAGTGCCGAGGGAGTGGCAGACTGGGGTGGTGGTTCCCCTTTTCAAAAAGGGGGACCAGAGGGTGTGTGCTAATTACAGGGGTATCACACTACTCAGCCTCCCTGGGAAAGTTTACGCCAAGGTACTGGAAAGGAGGGTCCGGCCGATAGTCGAACCTCAGATTCAAGAGGAGCAATGTGGATTCCGTCCTGGTCGTGGAACAACTGACCAACTCTTTACGCTTGCGGGAATCCTGGAGAGGGCCTGGGAGTATGCCTATCCAGTCTACATGTGTTTTGTGGATTTGGAGAAGGCGTATGACCGCGTCCCTCGGGAGATCTTGTGGGAGGTGCTGAGGGAGTACGGAGTGAGGGGAACCCTGCTGAGGGCCATCCAATCTCTGTACAACCAAAGCGAGAGTTGTGTCCGGGTGCTTGGATGTAAGTCGGATCCGTTTCCAGTGGGGGTTGGTCTCCGCCAGGGCTGCGCTCTGTCACCTATCCTGTTTGTGATTTTCATGGACAGGATTTCTAGGCGGAGTCGTGGCCATGGCGGAGAGGGTATACGTCTCGGGGGGCTAAAGGTTGCGTCACTGCTGTTTGCAGATGATGTGGTCCTGATGGCACCTTCGGTTCGTGACCTTCAGCTCTCACTGGATCGGTTCGCAGCCGAGTGTTCAGCGGCTGGAATGAGGATCAGCATCTCCAAATCTGAGGCCATGGTTCTCAGCAGGAAACCGATGGTTTGTACAGTCCGGGTAGGGGACAGGACTCTGTCCCAGGTGGAGGAGTTTAAGTATCTCGGGGTCTTGTTCACGAGTGAGGGAAAGATGGAGAAGGAAATCAGCCGGAGAATCGGAGCAGCTGGGGCAGTATTGCAGTCTCTCTGCCGCACTGTTGTGACGAAACGGGAGCTGAGTCAGAAGGCAAAGCTCTCGGTCTACCGAGCTATCTACATTCCTACTCTCACCTATGGTCATGAAGTGTGGGTAATGACCGAAAGAATAAGATCGCGGATACAAGCGGCCGAAATGAGTTTCCTCAGAAGGGTGGCTGGCATCTCCCTTAGAGATAGGGTGAGAAGTGCAGTCACCCGAGAGAGACTCGGAGTAGAGCCGCTGCTCCTTCGCTTGGAAAGGAGCCAGCTTAGGTGGTTCGGGCATCTCGTGCGGATGCCTCACGAGCGTCTCCCTAGGGAGGTCCTTGTTGCACGTCCCACTGGGAGGAGGCCCCCCGGCAGGCCAAGGACCAGATGGGGGGATTACATCTCCTCTCTGGCCTGGGAACGCTTCGGGATTCCCCAGGAGGAAGTCGCAAATGTTGCTCTGGAGAGGGAAGTCTGGGGGTCTTTGCTGGAGCTGCTGTCCCCGCGACCCGATTCCGGATAAGCGGTTGAAGATGGATGGATGGATAAAGTGTTGTAATTATATTGTAAAATGGATGGATGGATGGATGGATGGATGTTTAAAACAAAACTGTTATTATTAATTAGTAAGTATACATTTTTTGAGCCTTTTTAGAGAAAATCATATCATTGTAGTAAATTATGCAAATTACTCGATGATGTCATGGTGACCACGCCCGTAGCCACGCCCCCACCGCCACAGGTATCTTGGCAGTTCATGGGAAACACTGCAATCTGCATATTACCATGAACTACATTTTATTTACAAACCAGGAAATTAGTGCACTATTGATTCAGTCACTGGACATTCATCTACATTAATCCTCAGAGCAACACCACTAATGGTTATGCTTTAAGTTTTTCTCAAACGTGCATAAAAAGATTGATTCGTTTTTTTTCAGGGCCGATGCAAATTAATATGATTTTTGGGCCTAATCACCGAGAACTAGTAGGGGTTAGGGGCTTTTCTCCGTATAAGGAAAAGTCATGAATGGTTGTTTTGCTTAGTTGTAGGAATGTTGACACTGATCATGTATATTATAGATTATCTAATGTTAAAAGGAAAGAACAGGTAAACAGGAAAGGAAACGGGTAAATGATGAGAACATGGGCTCGATGGGGCAGTAGTAGGTAATAAAATGTCGATGTAATGCAGTGTTAGAAACCGATGACCAGTGAGTGAGACAACCACTTGTTAACAAAGTCTACAGTGCAGTGACAATGTCAACGGCCTGCTTTCTGTACACACAATAATAATAATAATAATAAGGTGAGAACCTTTGTCCATCTCCCAAGATCCTCATGGCTTCTGTCAGATTCTTGTCCACTTGAACCAATGTGGAGTCCATCACCATCAAAGGTGTGCGCGTGGGCTGGGAGAAAATAGAATACATTATAAAGAATCACGCCATTTGAATACAGTTGATTTCAAAAGCTCATTTAAAATCCATCATTTCAAATATTTGTAATAATTTGTCATAACTAACAATATCATTGATCATAACTCACTGGATGAGTCGCCTCAGATTAATCTGGCCCTCTGTCTAGTTCCACTACTGTTTAGGCATCTGAGCCATTATGAAAACCAGTTTCAGGACCAATCCCTAAGTGTTTCAATTGTATAGCAACTGACATGAATTCCTTTTGGGCGCAAGCTGCTCGCTTCTACTGTAAGCTCAGTGTTTGACTTTTCTTTCATGCTTCTACGTAGCGGATTGGAAAGTGTCACGTGACTACTATTTCTTCTTTTGCTTTTCTGGCAGGCTTCATGCTTGGCAACACCCGGCCTCGCATCGTGTAACGACACAGTAATGTATTTTAATAGGCCAGTCCAGAAGTAGAAAAAAAACCGTGCAGTGGTTTGACGTGTTAAATGTCAGTTTTGTTGATTTTTCGTGGGTACATTTTAATGTAACTACAATAGGGGTGGGAAAACTTACAGGCGGGCCACATTGTAAAGGCCAGACAAAAACACCCAAACGTCTGGCAAAATGTCCAGTTGTCCTCGAAAACGTGGTTTTCCTCAGTAAATAAACCCCCACTTTGCTTGGATCAAAGTTTTGTATTCTTGGAGCTACTGTGATGCAGTCCATATAGTCCTTGGGTTCAGAAACAGTTGGAATTATTTTGATAAATCAAGACCAAAAGTAGAGAGTTTAAATGCTTTAAAATGTAATATCAGAAATGATCGGTATCGGTTTCAACCTCCCGATTTTCCCGGGAGACTCCCGAATTTCAGTGCCCCTCCCGAAAATCTCCCGGGGCAACCCTTCTCCCGATTTCCACCCAGACAATAATATTGGGGGCGTGCCTTAAAGGCACTGCCTGTAGCATCCTCTACACCAGGGGTGTCCAAAGTGCGGCCCGCAGGTAATTTTTTACCGGTCCCACGGCACATTTTAAAAAATAGGATGAAAAAAAAATAAAAAACATAAAAAGTGGTATAAGAGAGCAAACAGGTGAAATGTAACAAGAAAATGTTGCATTATTTACTCTAATAACACAAAGCTGCCATGCAGGCCGTTTCTTTCTTTAAAAAATAATAATGAATCAAAATGAATGTCATTATGAATTATTGACCTATTCAAGGCTCCATTTACTTCACATTAAATATTCCACTTGAAATATTTTGGGGGGAAAATGTTGCATATTTTTTGGTTGCCATTTAAAAAACAGATTTTTTTAAAGAAGGGCCTAAAACGAACAAACAAAGAACATAAACAACAATAAAACTTATAATTGACGGATAGATCTGAAGTTGATCTTGAGACTATTGCGGTAAAAGTTAAAAAAAAATGTTGGATTTATTTTTTTAAACTTTACTGAGCAGTACACTTTAGGATCCCCAATAATTTTAGTGGGACTTTTTTTTTTTTTTTTAAGTGTCATTGCTCAAAAAAATAATGAATTAAAATCAATGTTATGAGTTATTGACGTTTTTAAGACTCCAATTATTATATAATCTCAAATATTCCACTTTAAAATTTTATTGGGGGAAAATATTGCATATTTTGTGTTTTTTTCCATAAAAAACCACGGTTTTCCTTGACAAAAATGGCATACAACTTAAATCTTTAAAAGCGTTATATTGACAGATAGACCTAATGTTGATCTAGATATTTAAACCTTGAATAATAATAATAATAATAATACTAAATAATGACACATTTGTAATATTTTTTTTGACCAAAACCTTTTGGGGTCCCCGGGATGAAGTCTGAGTGGAGGCCTAAATGTATCTTTTTTATACATATGTTGTATTGGTTTTTAAAATAAAAAATATCAAAATGGCCCCCGCTTGCTTTGATTTTTCAGTGTACGGCCCTCAGTGGAAAAAGTTTGGACACCCCTGCTCTACAACCTGTCGTCACGTCCGCTTTTCCTCCATACAAACAGCGTGCCGGCCCAGTCACATAATATATGCGGCTTTTACACACACATAAGTGAATGAGAGGCATACTTGGTCAACAGCCATACGGCCTTCATTGTTTTTGTAGCTGTTGTTTTGAGGCATGTTTAAAAAATTTTTTAAAATAATGCACTTTGTGAAAGTCAAAGTATAGTATTTCCCATAGTTGTAGTGGGTATCAGGGAGAGCATGTCCCAAATTCCAAGCTGCTGTTTTGATGCGTGTTAAACAAAATAATGCACTTTGTGACTTCAATAATAAATATGGCAGTGCCATGTTGGCACTTTTTTTCCATAACTTGAGTTGATTTGTTTTGGAAAACCTTTTACATTGTTTAATGCATCCAGCGGGGCACCACAACAAAATTAGGCATAATAATGTGTTCATTTCACGACTGTATATATCGGTATCGGTTATTAAGAGCTGGACAATATCGGAATATCGGCAAAAAAGCCATTATCAGACATCTCTACTTTTAACACTTTATTTGTTTAAAATGGATCCCCGTTAGTTGCTACACAGTACACACTAATCTTACCGGGGTCCATCAATTTTTATATTTATATTCTATCACTAATATTATGTCTCCTGAGCAGCAGTGGGTCAAAGAACATGACAGCCATCAATCACCATCTGAAGTGAAAATGAACTTCAATAAAAGCTCAGCGACAGGAGACATATTGGCTGCTCTTTTCAGCCAAACTGATCAAGTGTCGTGACCATCACTGAGGATAAAGATTATGAACGCTAATGAATGCTCGAGGGGTAATTGATTCCATGCGCCTTTACAAGGGGACCTGGGAGACTATCTTCAAGACTATGTCCAGGACAATGTTTGAAGAAGGTAGTAAGAAAGTAAAGCGTTGTTCTCCTTTTATGACCTCCTCCAGGAAGTATGTTTTATGTCAACATTATGTAATATTGTCAATATAGTGCCGTGGGTGTTTTCTTATCTTCTTCTTTGGTGTCCACCACTTTGTGTTACCACTTGCCTGTGCATGAAAAGTGCTATATAAATAATATTTCATTGATTGATGTAATTGTTGTCATTGGTTTGTCTGTCAGTCAGTCATTGAAATAACTTTTATTTAAAGAAATATTCTAAATGGGATAAGGAGAGGGACACGCTGTAGAAAAATGGATGGCTGGATGGGATAAAGAACAACTGATTAGATTCTGGACCTCATCTGGATCATTTCTACTATTTTGCTTTACGTTTACATTTGGGCTTGCTTGCGTGGGTGCGTTGGGTGTGTGTGTGTGCGTGTGTGTGTGTGCGTGTGTTTGTTAGCGGCTCCGCAGGGACAAAGACGGTGGATGACTGACGAAAGTGTTCACTCCGTTTCTTTCATTCCCCGATACATAGCTCAAAAAGTTACGACCAAATTTGTATCTATATTCGTCCTAAACGCAAGAAAGAACCGGTCATTAAATTTTGGGGCTGATTTGGATCATTTATACTACGTTGCTTTAACTTTTGTGTGTGTATGCTTGCTCCTTTCACACACACAAATACAGTTGATCATTTACAGAACGCTTCAGTCTCTTTTTGACACCGCGATAGAAGATTATGGGCACATTTTGATTAAACTCTCAGTAAATGGGACAAGGAACTAGGGGCCACAACTAGGGATGTCCGATAATATCGGACTGCCGATATTATCGGCCGATAAATGCTTTAAAAATGTAATATCGGAAATTATCGGTATCGGTTTCAAAATTATCGGTATCGGTTCCAAAAAGTAAAATTTATGACATTTTAAAACGCCGCTGTGTACACGGACGTAGGGAGAAGTACAGAGCGCCAATTAACCTTAAAGGCACTTCCTTTGCGTGCCGGCCCAGTCACATAATATCTACGACTTTTCAAGTGGATGCAAGGCATACTTGGTCAACAGCCATACAGGTCACACTGAGGGTGGTGGCCGTATAAACAACTTTAACACTGTTACAAATATGCGCCACACTGTGAATCCACACCAAACAAGAATGACAAACACATTTCGGGAGAACATCCGCACCGTAACACAACAGAACAAATACCCAAAATCCCTTGCAGCCCTAACTCTTCCGGGACGCTACAATATATACCCCCCGCTACCCCTACACCCCGCCCACCAATAATGCACTTTGTGACTTCAATAATAAATATGGCAGTGCCATGTTGGCATTTTTTTCCATAACTTGAGTTGATTTATTTTGGAAAACCTTGTTACATTGTTTAATGCATCCAGCGGGGCATCACAACAAAATTAGGCATAATAATGTATTAATTCCACGACTGTATATATCGGTATCGGTTGATATCGGTATCGGTAATTAAGAGTTGGACAATATCGGATATCGGCAAAAAAGCCATTATCGGACATCTCTAGCCACAATTACTGATTATATAAATAGTGACCAGTCAAACGATTATTTCTTATATGATTTTATGTACATGTTTCAGTCCACAACTTGATTTTAAATTATTTTCAGGGCTGTAACGATTCATGGATTATATCGATTAATTCAATTAGAAGATAAAGCATCGATATTTAATTGTTTTGCTTTGATGACTCTTTTAATGAGTCATGCCTCGAATTTTTACTTTTCAAGTGTTGCCTTAAAGGAGGGCTCATATTTTAGGGCACAAAGGCAAACATTAATTTCTTTCAAGGCAGGGGTTTCAAAGCGTTTACATTTTGACACAGGGTGGTATTTTTTTAAATAATTTATTTATGTTTTTAAGCAATGTACATTTATACATACATGTAGATGCTGTATCAGGACAGATCCATTAAGAGTTTGAGCAGAAATATGTCATATAGAAATTAAGGGTGTATTTGTATTGAAACGTTTCGGTACGGGGGATTCGGTTCGGTTCGGAGGTGTACCGAACGAGTTTCCACACGGACATATTAAGTAGCGCACCGCACGTTGTGTAAACAATGCACACCGAGGCACAACACACGGCATGCTAGCAGCGACCGGGCTACTACAACATGTAAAAGCCAGAGCTGGAAGACCCTCCTGCCTCGTTAAGATCTCCCGTTTGGGAACATTTGGGTTTCGCGGTGCGATACAACAATGGATAACATCGCTTCAACGAAGAGAAAGACGAACAAACACAGCTCCCACCGCATTCAAGCAGCCTCTCCTCGGCGAGTCAGGCAGGGCTAAAGCAATAACAAATGTTTTCATAGCAGCAGATTTAAGACCATATTGCATTAAAAACTAGATTTTGAGCCACTTCTATGGTGGAAGAACAATGAGCCCATATATCCTCTTACTGCCAAGTTAGCCAGGCACTACCTCGCCATACCTGCTACCTCCGTGCCCAGTGAAAGGGTATTTTCCACAGCTGGAGACATTTTAACTGCAAGCAGGTCTGCTCTTTCTGCAGACAATGTGGATAAACTGATTTTTCTGGCAAAAAACATGAAAATTGAGTGAAAGTCACCAGGGTTAAAGGCTGGGGTTGGAAGAAAAGTTAATCTGAGGCTGAGTTGACTTGAAACTGTTTAATGTTGCACTTTTTGTATGTGGAAGAAAAGTTTTGTCATTTTATTTAATCTGAGCAACAACTTGAAGCAGTTTAATGTTGCACTTTATATGTAGAAAGGTTTTGTTAAGAAACCAATTCTGAGCCTTATCTTGTTTAGTTTTTATTTTATATATGTTGACTGCATTAACAATGGACCCTGTGTGTATATGTATGTTATTGTTATGTTAAAAGGATAAAACCATTGTTTACAAATGTTGGTAAATAAATAACCAGAAAATGTATATTTTGTTTTTTTCTTACTGTACCGAAAATGAACCGAACTGTGACCTCTAAACCGAGGTACGTACCGAACCGAAATGTTTGTGTACCGTTACACCCTTAAAAGAAATTAAATATACACAATAAAACTTTAACAAAATGCTGTGTCACATGAATGGTTTTTGAAGTAACACCTTTGTGACATGAAAAAAACACAAGAAATGTAAAAACAACACAGCGTTTACTTTTTGATATTAATATAAAACAAAGCAGTTTGGCTAATGAAGATTAAGTCTAATAAAAAAGCCTTGTTCTTCTCCAACAATGGAGTGGCTTTGGCCGCGGTTGCCGTGGTGAAATTGGAGCCCTGATGAGTTTAATAATACAAATTTATTGGAGTGCCTGGAACTTAAAATACATTGATTCCGCACGACTACATGCAATAGAGCGCACGTGAGTGCGGTGCTATCAGGTGCTGTGGGTGCTGTGGCCTGTCTTGTGTGTGTGCCGGGTAAAGCAGAGTAGCGATGGAGAGAGGAAAACCAAAGACAAACAGAGTGGGGGGAAAAAGTGGGGAAGAGAGCAAAGGAGCCAAAGGTTGTGCAATCGTATCAAACTGAAAAAGACAACAAACATGGCGAAATGTTTGTACTGTCAAACGGAGTTGGCATTTGATGAAGATGCAGCTTGTCAGCAGAGACCTTCCTGTATGTGCAGAGCTAACAACCACAACCATGATAAAAGTCTTTTTTGGAATCGAACGCGGTAGTAATTCTACACTTCAATGAGGAGACAAGACTTGATTGTTTGCACGCATTTTTGTGTTTGTTTGCTTTTTGTATTCCAAAAGGTGTCAGGTTAACATGATCTTGTTACATAATATGGTTTCTGAGTAGCACGGACAATATTATCACCTTTTTCTTACATCAACTTTACTGCTTTATTACCGCAGGATGATGGGAAATGTAGTTATTTTTCGCCATCTACAGTCTTATCTGTCTATAAATTAGAAAACATAAACATAAATGAATATTAACAGTCCAGCATTAATCACCAACATACACCTGAAATTAGCTGCTAATCAATATACTTTTAGCTCAGACCATGTTGAAATGTTCATGTTTTTGCACTACAACAGTGACTTCACTTGTTTAAAAACAAACTCATTCACTGACTGTGTTCCAATTCTTAATCACAGAAACTTTCGTGCCTAATTTGGTTCTGTATGTTCTTCCTTATTTACCGTAATTTCCGGACTATAAGCCGCACCTGACTATAAGCCGCACCAGCTAAATTTAGGGGAAAATACAGATTGCTCCATATATAAGCCGCACCCGACTATAAGCCGCAGGGTTTTGATGTGTAATTAGCGTAGTATATAGGGGTTCCTGCTACCACGGAGGGGATTGTCGGGACAGAGATGACTGTTTGGGAACTCAAAGCGTCTCATTTATTAACAATAAATCTTTCGATCATTCAATCAAACTTTCACATCTTTGACATGGCGAACAGCATTCGTGCAGAGTACAAATAATACAACGGTGCAAAGTAATACAAAGTGCTCGCCTGTACGTTATCAAAATAACCAGCCTACCGGTCTTTAATCATTGTGTCATCGTCTTCCTCCTGCGTACTAAAACCACCGAAATCCTCTTCGTCGGTGTCGGAGAAGAACAGGCCGTAAATAAGCCGCACCCTTGTATAAGCCGCAGGGACCAGAACGAGGGGGAAAAGTAGCGGCTTATAGTCCGGAAATTACGGTAATTCCCGTTTTAAGCTATACACACGTTTTTTTTTTTAACTTTTTAACTTATTTTAAACTTTTTTAATATACTAGTGCAAGTTCGCTGACGGACCAGCTTGAGACGAAAGGTTAAAAACTGTGCAATAAACACTCAGTATGTTAGTATTATTGACAAAGTAAAAAACTATGAATTCATTTTTATTAAAATGAGACTAGTGGCAGATCAAACCACTGCTCATTTTCTGAAAATATTTGGTTGCATTTAATTTCTCAGGTAAATCTACTGCTAATTCAACCCCAAGACATGTTGGTTGCTCTTTACTTTTGATATTGATACTATGTATTGTTTATTATTATTATGTATTGGTAACAGGTCAATCTACTGTGAAAATATTGATTAATGTGAGCAGAAAAGGTTTCCTCTTGTTAATTCCACCTCAAGTGTCGGTTGCACTTTATTCAAATACAATGTGAATGCAATGGCCATTAATTGTTTACTTGCTTGTTTTGTGTTCCTCTTCAAATCAAGACTCAAAACACACCTATTCATGACTGTTTATTCATTGTAAATCTTATCGATCTTTGTTGTTGTTGTTTTTATCCAATTGATTTTATTGTTTTGATTTTGTACGGTGTCCTTGAGTGTCCAGAAAGGCGCCTTATAAGTCAAGTGTATTATTATTATTAGAGATGTCCGATATTCCGATATTGTCCAACTCTTAATTACCGATTCCGATATCAACCGATACCAATATATACAGTCGTGGAATTAACTCATTATTATGCCTAATTTTGTTGTGATGCATTAAACAATGTAACTTTACCATGAATTGATTAACGTGGACCCCGACTTAAACAAGTTGAAAAACTTATTCGGGTGTTGCCATTTAGCGGTCGATTGTACAGTACAGTACATATTCCGTACAATCTACTAATACAAGTTTCAATCAATCAATCAAAAACAAGGTTTTCCAAAATAAGAGAACAACTTCAGCTCCAGTTTTGGAAAAGAGTGCCAACATGGCACTGCCATATTTATTATTGAAGTCACAAAGTGCATTATTTTTTTTTAACATGCCTCAAAACAGCAGCTTGGAATTTTTGGACATGCTCTCCCTGAGATAATCCTGATACCCACTACAACTATGGGAAATACTATACTTTGACTTTCACAAAGTGCATTATTTTTGTAATTTTTTTAAACATGCCTCAAAACAACAGCTACAAAAACAATGAAGGCACACAGCTTCAGTCCAGAGTATATTAGAGCATACTTGCCAACCTTGACACCTCCGAAATTGGGGGGGTATTTTGTAGCGTCCCGGAAGATTTAGTGCTGCAAGGGGTTCTGGGTATTTGTTCTGTTGTGTTTATGTTGTGTTACGGTGCGGATGTTCTCCCGAAATGTGTTTGTCATTCTTGTTTGGCGTGGGTTCACAGTGTGGCGCATATTTGTAACAGTGTTAAAGTTGTTTATACGGCCACCCTCAGTGTGACCTGTATGGCTGTTGACCAAGTATGCATTGCATTCACTTATGTGTGTGTAAAAGCCGCATATATTATGTGACTGGGCCGGCACGCTGTTTGTATGGAGGAAAAGCGGACGTGACGACAGGATGTAGAGCAGTATTTTTCAACCACTGTGCCGCGGCACACTAGTGTGCCGTGAGATACAGTCTGGTGTGCCGTGGGAGATTATCTAGTTTCACCTATTTGGGTAAAAAATATTTTTTGCAAACCAGTAATTATAGTCTGCAAATGATGTGTTGTTGTTGAGTGTCGATGCTGTCTAGAGCTCGGCAGAGTAACCGTGTAATACTCTTCCATATCAGTAGGTGGCAGCAGGTAGCTAATTGCTTTGTAGATGTTGGAAACAGCGGGAGGCAGTGTGCAGGTAAAAAGGTGTCTAATGCTTAAACCAAAAATAAACAAAAGGTGAGTTACCCCTAAGAAAATGCTTTGAATCTTATATGGAAGGCTATGCAGAACGAAATTAAAACTGAACTGGCTACAAAGTAAACAAAAACAGAATGCTGGACGACAGCAAAGACTTACTGTGGAGCAAAGACAATGTACATCCGAACATGACATGACAACCAACAATGTCCCCACAAAGACGGATAAAAACAACTGAAATATTCTTGATTGCAAAAACAAAGTAGATGCGGGGAATATCGCTCAAAGGAAGACATGAAACTGCTACAGGAAAATACCAACAAAACAGGAAAAGGCCACCAAAATAGGAGCGCAAGACAAGAACTAAAACACTACACACAAGAAAACAGCAAAAAACTCCAAATAAGTCAGGGCGTGATGTGACAGGTGGTGACAGTACACCTACTTTGAGACAAGAGCTATAGTGATGCATGCTTGGTTATGGTTTAAAGTCGTATCCAACAATTGCGACAACGACTTTTTACTGTCAACTGAGTTTAATTTTTTTATGATTTCTGCTGGTGGTGTGCCTCCGCATTTTTTCTACGCAAAAAATGTGCCTTGGCTCAAAAAAGGTTGAAAAACACTGATGTAGAGGACGCTAAAGGCAGTGCCTTTAAGGTACGCCCCCAATAATGTTGTCCGGGTGGAAATCGGGAGAATGGTTGCTCCCGGAAGATTTTCAGGAGGGGCACTGAGATTCGGGAGTCTCCCGGGAAAATCGGGAGGTTGAAACCGATACCGATAATTTCCGATATTACATTTTAAAGCATTTATTGGAATCATATAACATCTCTAATTATTACTATTATTATCTCATTGTAAAGAAACCGGCCCAGGGCTCCCACTAATTCACCGTTATAGTGAGTTGTATTTTTCATGCACTTATTTTTTGCTGTATTTATCTGGAACAAGTGGAAAGCCGGTCCCTACAAAATAATGCCTACATTAAACCGGTCCGTGGTGCAAAAAAGTTTAGGGACCACTGCCATACAGAGCAAGTGATTACATTTTGGGGGTGATCCGGATCCCCGTCTGGATTTAGGACTTTACTATTTGGAAGTACAGTAAGGCGGGTTTGTCTCTGTGCGATATAGAAAATGACTATATTGTGATATTCGAGTATACGTTCTCACGCAGTTGCTTTTAGCTGCGGGCATTACACTACAGGTTCTTCTCACTCTTTCCAGTCTCTCCTTCTCACAGAGACGTAAAACAAGCGCGCCTTCTTACACACGTCACATACGTATACGCCCTCGCGGAGCAGAGAGGTAGCGGCATGGGTAACGTTAGCTGTGGTGCGAGTGGTAATACGAGAGAAAGAAGGTGCGAATCTGGTAACAAATGAAGGAAGAATTAATTCCCAAGAAAAACAGCAGGGGGTCCATCGTCTGGCGGTGGTTTGGCTTCAAGCGGGAAGATGTCGAACAGACAACCGTAATTTGTGTGGGGCAAAAGCGTTGCTGCAAAAAGTAGCATTACTGCTAATATGTAGCATCATTTGAAAAGTCACCCGCTAGAGAATGAAGAGTGCTTGAAACTCCGCATGTCAACATCTCCGTTCGGTGCCACACCAACAAAATGCTGAGGCAACCATTTCCACATCAACACCGTATGAAAAAACTAGTCAACAACAGAAGGAGATAACATTCGCAGGAACCTACCACATAGTGAAGGACATACACTATTTGATTTCCTATTATGCAGCTCATTTTTATTTGACACTAAATGAAATATCTTGTGTGACATCATGCACAAAAGTGCACTTTATTTGTTTTTAACTATTGTAGTGGCGTTCTGTACAAAAAGTGCACTTTAATTTAGTGTTGTTTTGATTTGTCATCTTAGTGACATCATGCACAAAAGTGCACTAATAGCTAGGGATGATACTCGAAACCGGTTTTCCTGGTTGTTCGATAAGAAAAGAACCGAGTCCTCGGACTCGAATCCCTTTTTGAGAACCGGTACCCGTTATCGAGACCACTATAGTAAAGAAAAAGAGTTGGTTCTTTATTCGAATCCCTGGGAACGAATCCCGTCCCGACCAGAAATGCCCCGTGGGACATCACAAGAAATGACGTCACGTAGCTCAGTCATTAGGCGCAGATAGCGAAAGCAGGAAAAACAATGGACCGGAAAAAGCGCTCCGAGGTGTAATAAAGTTCAAAACAAAAGCTATAATCCAATGAATAACTTTACTGAGAGATTTTAGCAGGGTAAAACACATGACCAACACTTTTACGACCAACCGGAAACATAGCAACCAGGCTAGCAACGCACCTCCTTTACGGCAGCTGTCGCAACGTTCTTAAAGCAACCGCAGCACATACATATATATACAACATATCTCCCTTTTTTAACTTTTGTTTTTCTTTCCTTGTAAACAAAACAAAATCACACTGTATATGTGTTGTCTGTCTAATTATAAATAATGCAGACGAGGCGTGTTGGCTGAGTTCTTGACGTTTACTTTCACAGCGTGCTCATAACCTCATTCTTAGCTGCCGGGTGAAGACATGCAACAACACTTTTCGGGGCTGCCGCGCATGCTCGTCACTCCCGTTGCATGCTGGGTAGTGTAGTTGTTATATTCCCTAGCTCAGGGGTCACCAACGCGGTGCCCGCGGGCACCAGGTAGCCCGTAAGGACCAGATGAGTAGCCCGCTGGCCTGTTCTAAAAATAGCAGCACTTACCAGTGAGCTGCCTCTATTTTTTACATTTTATTTATTTACTAGCAAGCTGGTCTCGCTTTGCCTGACATTTTTAATTCTAAGAGAGACAAAACTCAAATAGAATTTGAAAATCCAAGAAAATATTTTAAAGACTTGGTCTTCACTTGTTTGAATAAATTCATTAAAGTTTTACTTTGCTTCTTATAACTTTCAGAAAGACAATTTTAGAGAAAAAATACAACCTTAAAAATGATTTTAGGATTTTTAAACACATATACCTTTTTACCTTTTAAATTCCTTCCTCTTTTTTCCTGACAATTTAAATCAATGTTCAAGTAAATTTATTGTTTTTATCGTAAAGATTAATAAATAAATGTTAATTTAATTCTTCATTTTAGCTTCTGTTTTTTCGACGAAGAATATTTGTGAAATATTTCTTCAAACTTATTATGATTAAAATTCAAAACAATTATTCTGGCAAATCTAGAAAATCCGTAAAATCAAATTTAAATCTTGTTTCAAAGTGTTTTGAATTTCTTTAAAAAATTTTGTTCTGGAAAATCTAGAAGAAATAATGATTTGTCTTTGTTAGAAATATAGCTTGGTCCAATTTGTTATATATTCTAACAAAGTGCAGATTGGATTTTAACCTTTTTAAAACATGTCATCAAAATTCTAAAATGAATCTTAATAAGGAAAAATTACTAATGATGTTCCATAAATTCTTTTTTAAATTTTTTCAAAAAAGATTCGAATTAGCTAGTTTTTGTCTTCTTTTTTTCAGTTGAATTTTGAATTTTAAAGAGTCAAAATTGAAGATAAACTATGTTTCAAAACTAATTGTCATTTTTTTCGTGTTTTCTCCTCTTTTAAACCGATTAATTAAGTGTAAATATCATTAATTATTAATAATATCATAGAGTTAAAGGTAAATTGAGCAAATTGGCTATTTCTGGCAATGTATTTAAGTGTGTATCAAACTGGTAGCCCTTCGCATTAATCAGTACCCAAGAAGTAGCTCTTGGTTTCAAAAAGGTTGGTGACCCCTGCCCTAGCTCATAACATCACATCTTTCCCCCTATAAAGAAATAATGTTAACTCAATAAAGTGTATTTGTTTTTTTAGCTTTAACTTTTCATTTTTTAGCATTGTAACCACATTTGCAAACAACTTTTCTCTTCATAGAATTGTCTTTCAATAAAGAAATAAAGTGCAAAAATGTCAAAGCATCATAACAAACAGTTATGTCAAATAGCAGCAGAAGTGCACTTTTTGGAGAGCTGTTTTATTTTCAGTTTTGTGCCCAAGGGACTAATTTTATTTAACACTGTATTATTATTTATACACCTATAGTGATCACAGAGACAGGTTGTTTTTGTGTTACTGTACATATTTGTTTTTCTGAAAAATCCCACTTAATATACTTTGGGCAACAACAGTCAATATTTATTTATTTTATTTCATTTTTTTAGGGGGGTAACAGTCAATATTTATTTATTTATTAGATTTTATTTTTTTCTTATATAATAAAAGTGAGCTTTTGCTAATCCAAATGTTGTGTGTTTTTTTCCATATACAACAACCTATCTGGACTCGATAAGAGAATCGATAAGGAATCGGTTCCATAAGAGGATTCGATAATAGGCTCGAACTGGATCATTTCTTATCAAACATCATCCCTAGATATATATCGTGTATCGTGACATGGCCTAAAAATATCGAGATATTAAAAAAAGGCCATATCGCAAGCCCTAGCATGGCGGAAGTCTGCGCTCTGAGTGCTTTTCTTGCATGAAATAGTGGGCACATTTTTATTAAGAAGACTTTACGAGACTGGTGAGGACAACCGGACTTGAAGGGTGGAATGCAATACCGCTGTTAAAACATGGGTGTGACTTTCACTGTTTACTTTAAGGAGCATTATTGCAATATCTATTATTATGGGATTACAGACAGTTATTACATTAAAGTTAAAGGAAGATGCAGTGTACTTTGAAGTGGAAAAAGGCAAGCACAGTGCAGGCAAATTCTATTTAGACGGGAGTTTTTGACAGGTGCACAGCTGATATTGTCCCTCACCCACAGACTCGCAATGTCCGCAGCTGCCATTGCTCTTGTCTGCACGGTGTGAATAACGACGGCTGAGCAAGATTTAAAAAAAAAAAAGAAAAAAGAAGGTGTAAATAAACGTTTCAGTCTGTCAGCGCCGTAGCATGTTAGCAAGTCTGACAGCGGCTAGCTAGCGAGCACGGATCTTTAAGCCTTCCTCTTACCCTTCAGACTCCAATTGCAGCGTCCCACGAAGCGGCCTAAGGCGAAGAAATGCCGGCGAGTACCGTCATGGAGTTCGGTTGAAAGGAGGCCGAAATGTTGGACTCGAAAGTCAAGTGTTTCCTGCTTTGTTCTGCGGGAGACTTACGTGCGCTTTACTTCCTGGTATGGCGGCTCGACGTGCGTGCGTTCCACGCTGGCAATGCTGACGTCACGCCCCAGAGAGAGAGAGAGAGAGAGAGAGAGAGGCCAGTCAGGTGGACTGGTGACGTCACAAGATGCCAACAATAACCTGGCTTCTTGCTGCATGTATGTATGTATGTAACCCATTTTTATGGACTTGCTGCCTCTTTGTGGTGTTTTATAAGCTGTTATACGGTATATGCCTTGAGCTCTTATTTTGAAGGCGCAAAGAGCGGACGTGGTGACACGGTGTGGCGGAGCGGAGTTTTTTAAAAACGAAATAAAGTGTTCCTCGTCTTTATTCCACATTAATCAGAAGACAGCAGTGAGATGAAAATACTCCACCCCATGAGTAAGGCTAGACCTGATGGTCTTGTTGATCCTGTTCAACCGAAGGACTCAATGGCACATATTTGCTGTGTCAGACTACTGCGCAGTACAAATCCAAAGAGGTAAACAAGTGATTGTTATTGTTTTTGCAAAATCAATGCACACAACATGTAGACGGGCAAACTGTATATAACAGGGGTGGGCAATTAATTTTTACCGGGGGCCGCATGAGCAACCCGAGCACTGCTGGAGGGCCACATCGACAATATTTCAATTAAATTTTGCTCAATATTATTTTTGATGTATACCGTAAGATAAATAATAATAATAATAATAATAGTTAATAATAATAGTAATACTTCAACATAGTGTGTGTAACAGAATTCCATGACGAATATAAATAAATTGACATTAATAATAAATGACAGTAAAATAAGCACACGTATGACTGAGGAGTCATAGTGTAACTTTGTGTGGTGTTTGAGTTGTCCGACTTTTTGTGTGGCCATAAACGCACCAGTGGTTTATCGGTATGCGTGTTGGTGACAGATGACAAATTGGTTTTGGGCTGGTTTGTACGGCAGAAAATGACTAGTTTTTCGAGATAGAAGTGTTTTACTCATGTTTTTTGGTGTGGTTATGTCCGAATATAAACAGTTTTGCTCAATAAAGTGATCAATATAATTCCTGTCCTTGAAGCATCTCGATAGACGTTACAATAATTGAACGGTGTTGACGAACACCGTTAGGGCCGCTTGTTGTCACTGTCACTCAGAGTTGCATTGCAATATTACACAGAATAAATATGTTTATTTTGTTTAGAATTCAGATGGGATTTGATTTGGTGCGCGGCATATATTTGCTGCGCGCAGAGGACGCTTGAGCAGTGCGCAATTGCGCAGGCACGCACCTTAGAGGGAGCGTTGCTTGGCAGTCCATGTCTTGTTGAAAACACGCCATCCGTCATCAACTTTTCTCTTTTTAGCGTCTCGGGTGTAAACCGTGCATCTCTTGTCGCTGCATGTGCACCTTCACTCGCAGGTTACACACGGACATACGCCCATAAATAACACGTTTCAAAATAAAAGCAGCACAGTTGTATTGCACACTCGACATAGATGTTTTTTCAACTTTATTTTGTCATTTGTGATTGCAGCTGTTCACATTCACTCACAATCACGCACACGCATACGTCCACACGGAAGTAATACAAATAACGATTTTCAAAACAAAAGCAGCACCGTTGTATTGCACACTCGACATAGATACTTTTTTACATTTATTTTGTAATTTATAATTGGCCTCACGCGGGCCGGACAGGGACGCACAAAGGGCCGGATGTGGCCCGCGGGCCGCAGAATGCCTAGGTCTGGTATATAAGAAGAGGGAAATGTGATTGTCGGTGAAATTCTTCTGCTCATTATCCTTGTGTTTTTGCCAGTGGGAAATCTGGCTAACGTGGCTATTTTACATATGATTTGCATATTTGGACAAAGAGTGGCCCAGCCACGCCAAAATTGATTGGTATATACACAATTACCGTCTTTTTCGGACTATAAGGCGCACCTAAAATCCTTTCATTTTCTCGAAAAAATCGACAGTGCACCTTATAACTCATGTACGGCATGATTCTGGTTGTGCTTACCGACCTCGAAGCAATTTTTATTTGGCACATGGTGTAATGATAAGCGTAACCGTCATCGGCGGTCACTCAAACGAGTATGACGATCCTCCTGGTAGGGGTGTATCCCTCCATGGAGGACGCCTGTGCGCATACTTGCCAACCCTCCCGAATTTTCCGGGAGACTCCCGAATTTCAGTGCCTCTCCCGAAAATCTCCCGGGACAACCATTCTCCCGATTTCCAGCCAGACTTAAGGCACGCTCCCTCCAGGTCGTCACGTCCGCTTTTCCTCCATATAAACAGCGTGCCGGCCCAGTCACGTCATAACGTCTACGGCTTTTGGAGAGTGCACAACTGCACACACAGCAAGAAGGAGACGAAGCAGAAGAACGAAGAAGAGGCAGTCATGGCGGAGACAAGTGACAGAGAATAGAACGAGGATGGACAATTCAACCCTAAATTCACTCCTTTCCTGCAAATTAAATTTCACAGATGCTGCCCATACCTATGGTCCTTCAAAGGCTGTGCTACTGGCTGCAAAGCATTGCACTTTCAAATACAACAATGAGTAGAGGAGTGTTATGTGTGTATATGTGTAAATGAATGAACACTGAAATTCAAGTATTTATTTTATTTTTAATATATATATATATATTTTATTTTATATATATATATTTTATATATATATATATATATATATATATATATATATATATATATATATATATATATATATATATATATATATAAATATATATATATAAAATAAAATATATATATATATATATTTTATTTTATATATATATATTTTTATATATATATATATATATATATATATATATATATATATATATATATATATATATATATATATAAATATATATATATAAAATAAAATATATATATATAGCTAGAATTCACTGAAAGTCAAGTATTTATTTTATATATATATATGTATATATATATATATATACACTACCGTTCAAAAGTTCGGGGTCACCCAAACAATTTTGTGTTTGAGCCTTCATTTCTAAGAACAAGAATAGACTGTCGAGTTTCAGATGAAAGTTCTCTTTTTCTGGCCATTTTGAGCGTTTAATTGACCCCACAAATGTGATGCTCCAGAAACTCAATCTGCTCAAAGGAAGGTCAGTTTTGTAGCTTCTGTAACGAGCTAAACTGTTTTCAGATGTGTGAACATGATTGCACAAAGGTTTTCTAATCATCAATTAGGCTTCTGAGCCAATGAGCAAACACATTGTACCATTAGAACACTGGTGTTCTGTTACAACTAAAAGTTGTAAACTCTTGTTGTTGAAATGTGTTGTGCTTAAATAAGCTTGTTATGTAATTAACATTATTACATGTGTATTTGTCGCCATCATGTGGTCATGGCAGTTAATACATCTTTGAGAAGTGTGTATTTTGAATCAAACTTTATTGACCGGAAGTTACATAAGCCAAGCAGAGAAATCTCCGGTTCCAGCACGTACTTTATGGTGGTTATTTTCAAAGAAAAACTGCATATATCCTTTGTTTAAGGTTGCATCGCCGGTATGTATCATAAGTTGAACTTTGAAACTTGGTTTTTGTCTAAAATATTTCGAGCTAAATTTATGATTTTTGATGTATGATCTTTGCCATACTCATTAGCAATAATTTGCGATGTCATCTAAGATGGCGTCGTAGTACAATTTCACTTTGTTTACCTTCTCATGTCTTGTAAGGTAGCATTACAGCATATATATGAATACATTTGCATAACATATGTATATATTGACTGTATTGTATGTCTTTTTAGTTTCACCCTTTTGAATGTCATTAAACCTGCTGACAACGCTCATCGGTCTCCAGAGTCGTGACGTAAGAAAGGTGTTAAACAGCCCTTGTATCAGACATGCACCCCTAACGGCATAACTGGAGTGATAGTTTCTGGAAATGGGCCTCTATACACCTATGTAGATATTGCAGCAAAAAGCAGACATTTGCAGCTAGAATAGTCATTTACCACATTAGCAATGTATAGGGTGTATTTCTTTAAAGTTAAGACTAGTTTAAAGTTATCTTCATTGAAAATAAGGACATTTCAATGTGACCCCAAACTTTTGAACGGTAGTGTATATATATAAGAAATACTTGAATTTCAGTGAATTCTAGCTATAAATATACTCCTCCCCCCTTAACCCTGCCCCCCGACCACCTCAGCAACCCCCCTCCCAATCTCCCGAATTCGGAGGTCTCAAGGTTGGCAAGTATGCCTGTGCGTGACTTGGTTTTATGTGGGGAGACTGGTCCACAGACAGTCACCACACGATCCTTGACAGAATCAGGGTCAGGGTCCAGTGGCATGGAGTCCAAGACGACTGGGGACCCTTTTCTGCTGCAGCCTTCTTCCGCCATCGCAGCCGTTGGGGTAGTTCTTAAATCTACCGTCTTCCGCCTGCTCCGCCGTTGAGGTCTTCACCGTATCCCTGGCTAGGGGGCAGTCAGGTACTAGGCCTTTGCCAAGGGCCACCTGGGGTAACAGTAGTAAAGGGGTTAAACCTCCTAGTGCCCCAAGACCCCATAGAGGAGCCTCCACTGCCGGATGCACTTCAACGTCAGGTAAGTCTCAGACTACCTTTTTTGCAGAAGGTCCTTATAAACAGCAGCGTGCTTCTGTAATACTGACAAAATAAAATGACAAAAATGTTCACTGTAGACGACGCTGGTTCTACGGAATTTACAAGAAAGTAAAAGAAGTCCGGCCCTCAGCTTTCTGGAAATGTGCCCCCATAAGTTGAATATCTCTCGGGTAGAGACTAGTACGAGTACTATGCAGCCACAGGGGGATAATATGAGTACTATGTATTTGAGATTATCGGACCATGGTCAGATATTTACCTTTTGTAACTGACCGGAGCTTACCACAGCTGTGTATCCACCAGGCATTATTTTTAGCTGTTTTAACACACCTTGTACGGCGGTGGTTGGCATGGATAGCAACAGTGGCAAGAGACTCTATCGTAGCTTCCAATACAGTATCGATACAAATGTGTTCTCCTCTTCATGTTGTAAAGAATGACACAGATGAGTTCATTCATTTTATTGATCATTGCCAAAGTCACGCATCAGCCGCCAATTGTCAATGACATTTAAATGTCGCTTCTAGCAACCAACAGGATGCTAAAATTAATAAATGAGAACCCCCAAAAAGATGACAGTCTGGTGTGAGATGATCTAATTTCACCTATTTAGGTTAAAAATATTTTTTGCAAACCAGTAATTATAGTCTGCAAATGATGTGTTGTTGTTGAGTGTCGGTGCTGTCTAGAGCTCGGCAGAGTAACCGTGTAATACTCTTCCATATCAGTAGGTGGCAGCCGGTAGCTAATTGCCTTGTAGATGTCGGAAACAGCGGGAGGCAGGGTACAGGTAAAAAGGTGTCTAATGCTTAAACCAAAAATAAACAAAAGGTGAGTGCTCCTAAGAAAAGGCATTGAAGATTAGGTAAGGCTATGTAGAACGAAACTAAAACGGAACTGGCTACAGAGTAAACAAAAACAGAATGCTGGACGACAGCAAAGACTTACTGCGGAGTAAAGACGGCGTCCACAATGTACGTCCGAACATGACATGACAATCAACAATGTCCCCACAAAGAAGGATACAAACAACTGAAATATTCTTGATTGCTAAAACAAAGTAGATGTGGGAAATATCGCTCAAAGGAAGACATGAAACTGCTGCAGGAAAATACCAAAAAAAAGAGAAAAAGCCACCAAAATAGGAGCACAAGACAAGAACTAAAACGCTACACACAGGAAAACAGCAAAAAAGTCAAAATAAGTCAGGGTGTGATGTGACAGGTGGTGACAGTACACCTACTTTGAGACAAGAGCTATAGTGATGCATGCTTGGTTATGCTTTAAAGTCATATCCAACAATTGCAAAAACGACTTTTTACCGTCAACTGAGTTTCGTTTTTTAGTGATTTCTGCTGGTGGTGTGCCTGCGGATTTTTTCAAAGCAGAAAACGTGCCTTGGCTCAAAAAAGGTTGAAAAAGACTGCGTTACAAACATGCATACTTACATTTTAGCAGTGCAGAAAGAGGCCCATTCTCCTTCATGTTGTACAGTTGGGGAGTGTGTGTGTGTGTCCATGCACATTTATTCATGCACGACGCAAAACACCAGCAGTTCATGGAATATATATATTTTCTATCCCCAGATATGCTGAGGACCGTCCGGGTTCATACACTGAAATTGTTCGGAATGAAGCCTGATAAACTTTAATAATTTAACAGTTTATATTTAGGGATCGTATGATCAATAGTTTCAACTTATTTTTTACATACATCCACTTTATTTTTGCTGTGGTCATTTACTTGCATGGTTTTATGGAAGCATATCTTGTTGCAGATAATGTGCATTACTGTTGTCTGTTTGTGAAATAAAAAATAAAATACAAATATATGTGCAGTACAGGCCAAAAGTTTGGATGCACCTTCTCATTCAATGCAATGTTTTCTTTATTTTCATGACTATTTACATTGTAGATTGTCACTGAAGGCATCACAACTATGAATGAACACATGTGGAGTTATGTACTTAACAAAAAAAGGTGAAATAACTGAAAACATGTTTTATATTCTATCCATCATCCATCCATTTTCTTCCGCTTATCAGAGGTCGGGTCGCGGGGGCAGCAGCCTAAGCAGGGAAGCCCAGACTTCCCTCTCCTCAGCCACTTCATCCAGCTCCTCCCGTGTTATAGGCTCCAGCACCCCCCGAGACCCCAAAAAGGGACAATGGATGGATGGATGTTGTTGTCATTTAAAAAAAAAAAAAATTAATAAGTTAATAGTATGATTTTTATTTTTAATTAACTAACTAACTGAACATTGTTGATATTGATATATATATATATATATATATATATATATATATATATATATATATATATATATATATATATATATATATATATATATATATATATATATATATATATATATATATATATATATATAATTTCAAGAGCTTCTACTATTTTAGGGGTGTCCAAACCTTTTCCACCTCTGGCCACATACTGATAAGTCAAAGTATGCAGGGCCATTTTGAGATGTTGTAAAACTTTCTGTCAGCTTTGTGTTATTACATTACTACTATTGGATTGAAAATGTCAGCTTTTTCTAATTACATTCCAATTTTTTGCTTTTTAAAAACTTTTTAACTGTTGTTTTTTCCGTCAATATGCCGGGGGCCAAAATAACTCGGGGTGCGGGTGGCAAATAGCTCCAGGGATGCACTTTTGACAGATGAATAAATAGGTAATAGATTGTGTTTATTAACAACAATGTAGGTCAATATATGCATGGATATCTTTGCTTGGTGTTATAGGTGAGTAGGGGCACGACCTTTGGCCACAATATTGACGACAACCATTTCATTTTGACTCAGGCATGCTTTTTTAGTTTCACTGTACTGTTGTATGTAACACCCTTTGTTCACAATCTATATGTGAGAGGGGCACAATATTAGCTATTTAACGATGTTGACTTCGTCAGATGCAAGTAAAGTGCAGCTGCTGTTAAAAACTCATCCCACATTGAGTATATATATATATGATTTTACTGTGTATATATATATATATATATATATATATATATATATATATATGCTGGTAAATGATTAATTTTCAATACCAGATTAATCACACTTTTGAATTTAGATGAATCGTGATTAATCACATTAAATTAATTACTTATGTGCATAATTTCAATTAACTTTAAAACATTTAAATACCCACACACACAAATTTCATAAACTAAAATAAATAAATAAAAACCTTGAATGCGCATCATTTATTTGCTCAAAACTTAACAGTTTTATCTAAAGTCCCGTCAGTGCGTATTTTGAAGCAACGTATGCAATGACCTGATCACCACACAGAGTAACCTGCGACGCCTTTCAGTATTTTCAAAATAAAATGATTAATCTGTGTTCATACATGATTAATGCGATCATGAACGGTCATTAATCGCCTACCTTTGACAACCTGATACAGCCCTAATATATATATATATATATATATATATACACATCACATTTTTGGCTCAAGCTTCAATACAAAAGATCAAACTTCATACCGTATTTTTCGGACTATAAGTCGCAGTTTTTTTTCATAGTTTGGCCGGGGGGTGCGACTTATACTCAGGAGCGACTTATGTGTGAAATTATTAACACATTAGCGTAAAATATCAAATAATATTATTTATCTCATTCACGTAAGAGACTAGACGTATAAGATTTCATGGGATTTAGCGATTAGGAGTGACAGATTGTTTGGTAAACGTATAGCATGTTCTATATGTTATAGTTATTTGAATGACTCTTACCATAATATGTTACGTTAACATACCAGGCACGTTCTCAGTTGGTTATTTATGCCTCATATAACGTACACTTATTCAGCCTGTTGTTCAATATTCTTTATTTATTTTAAATTGCCTTTCAAATGTTTATTCTTGGTGTTGGCTTTTATCAAATACATTTCCCCAAAAATGCGACTTATACTCCAGTGCGACTTATATATGTTTTTTTCCTTCTTTATTATAGTGCCTGTGGTCAAGGCTCATATCGTTCAGTTTCGCTCCCACACCAACGGCACAACATCATTTTTACTTCATAAAATAGATTTACTGGTAGTAAGTAAGATACCAAAAGTTCGGAAATTGACACCTAGCCCATTTTGTGTAATCGGTGTTGAAAGCCGGTACTATTTTTCAGTGAGGCGCAGTGATATCTAGTGGGGAGTGGCGCGGTTTTGGTCACATGGACCAATCAGGTAGCAGCTTTATTCTAACAACATACCTGCTATGGCGACGACAACATCCGAGAGTGAAGAGGAACGAAAGACCTCAAAAGTTAGAAAAAAAGTGCGTAAAGAGGAAAATAAAAGATGCTATATGCATCTTTCATCTGTGAACAATGAGGACGTCCAGCACTTCACTCGGACACGGTGGGACACATACAGAAACTATTTAAAACAGTGGCTTTGTCTGCAAGACCAGAACAAGCATCTGGCAGAAATCTATAAACATTGCTCGGATGTAGATTTTGACGCTATTCCTGACGACGCTGGGTTTCACGCAACATGCTACCGACGTTTTACAGATAAATCTGCATTGTTTTATGCCGAGAAAAGGACCGCACGGGCGGTGGGAGAACCATCTGCAGCCGCAGGTCAGTCAGCAGGCACGTCTGAAACTCCCCGAAAGAAACTTCGATCTCGTTCAGGTTTGCCCGTTGCTTCTGCCGGCCCCGTCCTGCCAGCCATCTGTATAATTTGTCAAAAAGTGGAAAAGTACACTCGTGTGGGAGGAAAACGCCAGAGGGATCAACTCACACAAGCAGAAACCGTGTCGGCAGGTATGTGACACACACACACACACACACACACACACACACACACACACACACACACACACACACACACACACACACACACACACACACACACACACACACACACACGTGTGTGAATCTATAGTAATAATGTTACAGTACATAGCGTAGGATTGAAAGAATGTGTTGTTACTTTGTAATAACCAAATGGACCATTTATACACTGTCAGAGTTAAGGGGAGACCTTGGAATTTAAAAGTTTGAGAACCACTGGCCTAGAAAAGGAAGCCCCACCCATCCCCCCATATACCTTCACACCACAGCCCCAATCTCTCTCTCCCCCCCCCCCCCCCCCCCCCCACACACACACACACACCCCTGGACTGATTTACACATCACAACCCCCACCCCTCCCCCCGCACACCTTCACACCTCACCCCTCATCCCTGAACTGACTGAACTGTGACCACTACCCACATCCCTGCTGTGACTTCATGTCACCTCCACTGCTGCTACAATAATTGAAGAATGCATAGTGCACTTTATACATCATCATTGTCATATCATCCATTATCATCTTCACTGTGAACTGAATGTGCAATACTGCTTCTGTCTACTCATGCCCACTATAGATCTGTTGTAAGATCCACACTTTAATTTACTTTATCTTATTTCTTTATTTTTGTTTCTTATTTTATTTTATTATATTTATTAGTATTAAACATCCTTAGCATTTACATTTTTAGTAAGTTTATTGTAAGTGTGCAATATAGTTTAAGTTTATTCTTGTTTAATTTTTATATTCTGTGATTCTTTATTTAGCTTAAGTTTATATTTATATTTATATTTTGTGAATTTGCAAGGGGGACCAGCAAAATAAGCTTTTCATTGTGCAGTGTGACTGTCTGTTTATCTGTGCATATGACAATAGATATCTTGAATCTTGGAATGTTTAGCTGGGAGTTCAGCAGCTCACATCACAGAGTCGTAAATCACAGGGTCATAAATACCTCTCCAACCCCCCACTCAAGACACACACACACACACACACACACACTTTTTTACTTATAAATCTCTGATTTTGCCAATAAAGCTTATTCTAATTATTTTTCTTTTAAAGGCCAGTTGCTGAAGGCAGCTGAGATTAAGAAAGATGCTGCCATTCTTCTGCACATCAACGACAAAGACTGTGTTGCTATAGAGGTCCGGTACCATAGGACCTGTTACAGACAGTACACCAGGTTCTTGTCACTGTCTACAGCAACGCACACTGCAACCAGAGATGAAGAAATGTGAGTAATTACACTGTACTGTCATTTTGCTCACATTTAAAAAGTAAAAAAAATTTCAACAACATGCAGCTTATATTTAGTTTTGCTTAAGATACAGCTTTGAAAGCATGACTCTTTGCACATGTTAAGTGTGTGTGTGTGTGTGTGTTTTCAGACAACCCTTTGCTGACAGCTACAACCTCTTCTGTGACCAAGTGATCCGTCAAAGGATTATAATTGACAAAGAGGTGCTGAGAATGGACAAGCTAAGGAAGTTGTTCGTGGACACCGTTAAGAAGCACGAAGATCTTGATGCTTCAGGCTACAGGTAACTGAAACAAAAATAATAAAATATTCATACTGAAAAGTTTATTATTTATAGATTTAGTCTCTCCCCATAAAGGCTATGAGAGTATGTTTAAAGTAATTTGATTATCATTGATGTGTGTGTGTGTGTGTGTGTGTGTGTGTGTGTGTGTGTGTGTGTGTGTGTGTGTGTGTGTGTGTGTGTGTGTGTGTGTGTGTGTGTGTGTGTGTCTGTGTCTGTGTGTCTGTGTGTAATGTGCTCATATTTCCCTTTAACTTTATGTTTCAGGAGGGATAAACTGAAAAGAAGGTTGGTCCGTGATTTCCCCCAGCTGGTTTTCCACTGCCCTCCCCAGCGCAACGTCTCTGAAATGGTTTTTGTTGAGACATTATCGTTAGCAGACAGGGTACCTCTGCCATCAGGCACATCACCATCAACTACCGAGTCAACTGAGGTGAGCCAAGCTGAAAGCCAAGCTGAAAGTGACAGTGAACACACGGCTAGTACAACAGCTGGTCAGAATACCACGGAGAACACAAGGACACTTTACAGTGCAGGGCTGATATTGAAGCGCCTTCTAAGTGACTCTCCCGGTATGAAATGCCCGTGGCCTCCCACAGCAGAGGATTTAAATGTATCTGAAGCTAAATCTGTTGTGCCTGTTGAACTGTACAACTTCATTGCCTGGATTATAGGTGCAACAGAAGAGCCAACACTAGCCTGTTATGTTGATGTTCCTGATGATGTGAATCTAAAGGTTATCTCTCTTTGTCAAGACATTGTGTATCTGGCATCTAAAGGTCGAAAGCAGACACCCAAGTCATTGTGTCTTGGTCTAACTGTTCGCCATTTAACAGGTTCATCAAATGTTCTGTCACTGCTGAATAGGTTAGGACATTGTGCTTCACGGGACACAGTTGTCAGTCTTGACACTAGCCTTGCTCAGCTACAACTTTTAGAGGGTAGAAACAAAATACCCAAGGGATTCGCACAGAAGGCACCCACAATACTGGTGTGGGACAACATTGATTTTGGGGAGGAGACACTGTCAGGTCATGGAACTACTCACCACACAAATGGCATTATGCTCCAAAGTTCTGTCACTGAAACTGTGTCGAGAACAGAGAGACAGCCACTACAGAAGGCAGTTAAATCATTCAAACCACCTCCTAGCTACCCCGTAGAACACTACCAACAGTCTAAAAGACACGGGCCACAGAACTTGAGTCACCATGGAAGTGTTCCATTGGATGCAGAAACATACAGGTTGAACACTGTATCTGCTGCCAAAACTGAACTGGCATATGTTTCAGTAAAGTACACAGATGCTGAAGCATGCACAGTGCCAAGCTGGACAGGTTTCCATACACTGCTCCAAAGTGGGGCCACTCTGCCAAAGTCAGCACTGTATTATCTTCCAGTCATTGAGGCTTCACCGACGGAGATGTCAACAGTTAACACGATTTTGAAGCGAAGTGTTGAAATTGCTGATCAGCTAGCACTGGACCATGTAGTGGTAGTTTTTGACCAGGCTATATATGCCAAAGCTCAGCAAATCCGCTGGAAGGACCAGGAATTGACAAAACGCCTTGTGATTAGACTTGGTGAGTTTCATACTTGCATGTCTTTCCTAGGGATTATAGGAAAAAGGTTTGGTGATGCAGGACTGCAAGACATACTCATTGAGTCTGAAGTTGTTGCCCCAGGTTCCATCAATGGTGTGATCAGTGGTCATCATTACAACCGCAGCATGAGGGCACAGAAACTTATGTATGAGAGCCTGCAACGTGCCAGATTCAGCACATTCTTAGACTCTTTGACACCAGCGGGGAGAGATGAGTGCATGGCTGTCATCAGTGAAATCAAAGACACATTCCCAGACAGAACAGTGGATGTTTTGTGTGCAAACCAGAAATTTGACCAAATGTGTTCAAAGTATGCTCTCTTTGTGGAAAAGAGAACTGCCGAAAACCCAACGTTTGCTTTCTGGAGTTCTTACATTGACATGGTGCAAATACTCCTTCTGTTTGTGAGAGCTACACGAGAATCAGACTGGCAGCTTCACCTGTCAACAGTGCGCTTGATGATGGCATGGTTTTTTGCTTATGATCGTGTAAACTATGCTAGGTATTTGCCTACATACTGGATGGAAATGGTCAACTTGCCTATAACACACCCTTCTTGTCACAAAGACCTCAGTGTGAAAGGTCAGTGGACTGTTCAACGTCAAAGTGCCCATGGATTTGCCTCCATTGCTTGTGACCAGGCTATTGAGCAAACATGCAACAGAGATTCAAAGACAAAGGGTGGCTGGACAGGAATAACTCTAAATAGGGCTGCAGTGTCTCGCTGGATATTGTCACAACATGAACGAGCTGCCATAGCTAGACAATGTGAGTCAATGTCTGGAAAATCCCCAGAAACACGAAGGCGAAAAGATCTAGACCGCTCACGGATTCATGCCGATGAAGAAGCTGTGACCAGAATAAGTTCCACCATTGATTCCATGCTGAACCCATTTGACTTACACCAAGATGGCATTGTTTGTCTTAGCTCAGGGACAGTAGCATCTGAAGGGGTCAAGAAGGATTTGCTTGCAGCACCAGAAAGGGGGGAAGAAGCTGTCAAAGTCTTTATTGACCAAAGACTGTTAACAAAATCAGTCGACATTTTTGCCCCCATCAAGGCTCAAAAACTGAAGACCTTTAGTGACCAGGCAAAAACAAAGACAAAATCTGCAGCAGCCAAAGATGTCATTCTGCGTGCAGACAAGAAACTTTTCTCCAGGCTACTCATTATTGGTCAAAGTAGAAAGGTAGACCTGAGGCAAATTCTGTCCTACTCCTTGGGAACGGTTTCATATCCCTTAGCCAGTACTGATGGGTCACTTGCTAAAACAGACAAATCTGCCTTGATGAATATATTGGAGAACAAAGACAAAGACTGCTTAGTTCAGCAAGTTCCGTCAGATGGAGCTATTCTCTTCGATGGCATGGCAGTCATTCAAGCCATGCATTCCAAACCAGCTACCTTTGGAGAGTTGGCTGACAACTTACTCCAGTACGTGGTCAAGATAGCTCTGCAGCACAAGTGTACAAGGATAGACTTTGTCATTGACCAGTATCCAGAAATCAGTATTAAAAACCTAGAGCGGTCACGGAGAGCTGAGGGTGGTACACAACAGGTGCAGATCTATGGACGGGATCAGAAGGCACCCACACAGTGGAAAAAGTTTCTATCTAATGGGACCAACAAAGCAGCACTGGCAGAATTCCTCTTTGTTGCATGGCGAGATGCTGATCTCACCATTTTGGGCAGGGACTTCAGCTTGTACATAGCACATGGAGAACTGTGTCACTGTGTTACTGTGAAAGAGGGTTCACAAACTGTCAGTGCTGTTCACGAACTGACATGTGACCATGAGGAATGTGACACTAGGGTGTTTTTACATGCACAGCATGCTGCACAAGAACATCAAACTGTTGTCATCAAAAGCCCTGACACTGATGTGGCAGTGATTGCTGTAAGTCTTCAAAGAGCTTTACAGTGTAGCTTGTATTTTTTCACGGGAGTAGGCAACAGAACGAGGATCATAGACGTGGCTAAGGTGGCAGCAGCTCTTGGCAACAGTGTTTGTTCTGCACTCATTGGCATCCATACCTTCACAGGTTGTGACTCGACCAGTGCCTTTCATGGCAAGGGCAAAAGGAAGACATTTTCTCTTGCTTGTCAGAAAGACGAATACCTGACTGCGTTCTCAAATCTGGGCAGCAGTTTTAACCTTGACCAGTCTACGTTCAAAACACTGAGCAAATATGTGTGCCACCTGTATGGACAGGCATCTGCCAAAGACGTGAACGATGCAAGATACAAAGCATTCTGTATGGCATCGTCAGCTTTGCCAGAACTGTCCATTCCCCCAACAAGTGATGCCCTCCACCAACACTGCAAAAGGGCAAACTACCAAGCAGCAGTAATGCGACATTCCCTGACTGGTATGATGTGTGCCCCTTCACCCATTGGCAATGGATGGTACATTGAGGATGGGGAGTTAACAGTAAGATGGATGACTAGAAATCCTGCCCCAGATAGTGTGCTGCAGGTAGTCCACTGTGGTTGCAAGACAAGCAAATGTGAAACAGAAAGATGTTCATGTATGTCTGCAAAAATGTCTTGTACTGATTTATGTCACTGCCAGAACTGTGGAAATGTTTCAAAGGAAACAGAAGAAAGAGGTGCATGGGATGATGACACAGATGAAAGTGATATTGATGAGTAATTACGCACCATGTCACCATGTAAAATTTGCCACTTTTGTTTCTTTATCAAGATGTTTGATTATCGAGATGCCACACTGCCATTTTAACGGTAAAGCTTAAATAATGTCTGTATTACCTTTTTTTTCAAATTTGTTTTGGTCTTTTGTGTGTGTTTGTGTGTGTGTGTGTGTGGGGGGGGGGGGTATAAATGACACATGCTGTGAAACAATTTGCTACTTTAATAAATATTTATCATATTTTATACCAATTTGGGCCTTTACTGCATCTATTTTAATCTTGTCCATTTTTGCCTTATTCCAGTTTTGGGGTGCATGGTAATATTTTGCTAGATTTTAAGCCACTTTTGGCCACGGTGTGTTACTTCTTTTGTACCTTTGATTACATAGAAGGTTGTGACATTTTTTTAATGTATGATACATAAGCTTTTAGCTAAATTTAATAAGTGTGTGCTTCATTGTGCTGGGGCAAATCACTTCAGTTGAATCGTTTTTTAAGAAATTTGCTACATTTCATGATCTAAATTCACATATGAGTATACTAAGGCACCAATATTTGTTTCAGATGTTAGGTATATGTATTTATGATATTTGAGAAAGATTTTGTGTTGCCAAAATGAATAAGACATATTTTACAAGCCAAAACTGCAGCACAAGATTTTCGTTTTTTGTGATTTACCTCTATATACATTTCTGGCTTGTGACAAAATTTGGCTAGGTATCATGTTCTGAACTTTTAACCCAAAGTCCAGAAGGGTATTATCTATGCAAAAATGCATTGAACAAGTTGTGCTTAGACGTGGGAGCGAAATTCATTTTCTAGGCACTTTTTCTCATGTCAGCTCACCGTCTATTATGCATTTTCGGCCGGTGCGACTTATACTCCGGAGCGACTTATACTCCGAAAAATACGGTAATTTCTTTGTAAGAAAATAAAGTACATATATGACAAGTAAACATTTCATCATGCACAAAGAGCGGTTTCTAGTTTCATGATAGTAAATAAGTTATAGCAGCTGTCAACATAAAGTCAAAGCAAAAAATCGACATTTCATAATATAAAAATACCCTTTGCATCATTACCGTTTAAGTGTTAAAGGGGCTGTTTGCAACCTTTACTTTGGAAGGCGATAACTTTTCAATGTATTTTAAACATATCTCGCCCGCCTGTCGGAATTGAACTTGTTGTTAGCACAAGATTGGCAATAAAAGTTAAAAAGAGCGTCATATTTTGTGTGAAAAAGCTGAAAAAGGACACATTCGGTTATTATTTTTAGAGCGCACCTTGATATTATGTACACAATATCAGTTTGGATGCAAAAATTCAATCACTGTTGCTTTATCTCATACAATCATTTCTGCATTTCAAGCTCAGCAACATAAGTAACATTTGCAGATGCATTAGCTGTGTGTGCTGTGAGCTAATAATTGTGATTGTAGCTATCATTGTCCCCGCCTTCCGCCCATGTGCAGCTGGGATAGGCTCCAGCACCCCCCTGCGACCTCATAAGGGACAAGCGGTAGAAAATGGATGGATGTTTGTATATTCAATCACAACAACCACATGACTCCAAATTGTTTGTTGCTTCTCTTGGACTGCTTTTGGATGTGTGACAAGTCACAGCCTGAACGCTGAACTAATTCCTTGGGCCGATGTGTTGTTTTTTTAATTCAATATAATTAGTCATTGTGAAAAATATATAGGCTATGTTTTGTTAAACCAATAATGGTAACATAAACCTGCCGGTGGTGTTCTAGTTATATTTTTCGTTTGAAAAATGGAACTGTGAGCATTGTCATGATCTGTGGTCAGGTTTTTTGTTATTTTCTGTTTAAGACTCCATAGTTCCTGTTTGCGCTTCCTTGTTTGTTTTAGTTTCCATGACGACTGATTAGGTTCACCTGCCTCATTTGACTCACGCACCTGCTCTAATCAGAGACTACTATTTAAGCCTGACGTTGCCAGTTAGTCGGCCTGGCGACATTGATGTTCATTTCATGCTCTGTACATGTTCTTTTCATGCCATAGTTCATGCTGCTTTTTTCATGCCACAGTAAGTGTGTTTGTTTTATGTTCATAGTTTACGTAAAACTCCACGTCTTGACAGATGGAGTTTTACGCAGTTTACTGCGAGGATTGTTTTCCCGGGATGCAATCGGACTAGACCGGACAAGGCTTGCAGGTAAAAACATGATTTAGAATCAGAATCAGAATCAGAATAGTTTTATTGCCATTGTTTGAGAACGGGTTCACAAACTAGGAATTTTTCTTGGTGCAATCGTGCAACATAAAACACATATAACACATATTTGGTAATAAAAAGAGCTGTAACTGAGCTATCAGATAGACTTAGAAGGAATTCAAGGAATTCAAGGAGCTACTGTTAGGAGTTATTGTTCATTTGCCTGATGGCCGAGGGGAAAAAAACTGTTCAGGTCTTGACTCAAAAGGGGTACAAACAAAAAGCGCTCACTAGGCGAAGGCACAAACTTGGCGCAAGGGACAAAACTAACACTTTAACATAAACTATGAACATAAAACAAACAACACTTACTGTGGCATGAAAAGAGCAGCATGAACTATGGCATGAAAAGAACATGTACAGAGCATGAAATGAACATCAATGTCGCCAGGCCGACTAACTGGCAACGTCAGGCTTAAATAGTAGTCTCTGATTAGAGCAGGTGCGTGAGTCAAATGAGGCAGGGGAACCTAATCAGTCGTCATGGAAACTAAAACAAACAAGGAAGCGCAAACAGGAACTATGGAGTCTTAAACAGAAAATAACAAAAAACATGATCCAGACCACACATCATGACAGAACCCCCCTTAAGGACAGATCCCAGATGTCCAAAAATAACAAAAAAAACCTGATCCAGACCACAGATCATGACAAGCATGTTGCAAACAGCCCCTTTGAGTCACTCAAATTCACAATGCAGAACTAAGGAATCCAACATTCCTTTTGTATACTGCTTAGTTAACATGCTCATTTTTATTATGTAGCAATTTAAAATAAAAAAAATACTAAATTACAAATATATGTACAAATAAACCCCCAACTAAGTGACATGCCACTGGTATATCCAAACAGGGAAAACATGCTCCACTAACATTCTTACCATCAGTTTCTGTAGGGCGGGTCACCTTCTTTGGTTCTCGACTCTTTTGTCCCACAAGGTGTATAAGTCTGTGCTTTCTTTGTCCTTGTAGTCTGGGCTTTCTTGTTCCTTGTTTTAGTTTAGCAACCCACGCCAAGGACTTTCTTCATGTGCTCGTAAACCACATAGGAGATGCTGACAGCAGGAATGACTTTGAGAAAGTTGGGTGTAATGCCGCGATACAGACCAGATACACCTTCATGGGATATGATATATTTGAACTGGCCCACCATGGTCATCTTTGGGCCACCCTCAGTGCAGGCTAAAAATAGGATAGATGGTAAGAAGCCACACAGGTTTCACATTTGACTACCGTATTTTCCGGACTCTAGAGCGCACTGCTAAATAAGACATATATTAGCCGCCAATAAATATGTCGTGAAATGAGTTTCGTACATACAAAGATTTTGTAAATGTTTATTTACATACCTTCATTATTTCCAAATGGTGTCTGTAACACGGCAGTAAAACGGTTGATCAAACAAAACAGAAGTCATCGCCATGGACCCACTAGCTGCGGAAGCTAGTTCTCCAATCAGCTAAACAGATTTAATAAGTCCACGGTGACGTCTTGGTGAGTTTAGGAAACGGGGAACAATACAAACAGAATGCCAGTGTAAGTTAATAATAACAACACAGGTACTTGTAAACCTGTAAAACATACTCCCTCAGCACCTCCCACAACATCTCCCGGGGGACCAGGTCATACACCTTCTCCAAATCCACAAAGCACATGTAGACTGGATAGGCATACTCCCAGGCCTTCTCCAGGATTCCCGCAAGAGTAAAGAGCTGGTCAGTTATTCCACGACCAGGACGGAATCCACATTGCTCCTCTTGAATCTGAGGTTCGACTATCGGCCGGACCCTCCTTTTCAGTACCTTGGCGTAAACTTTCCCAGGGAGGCTGAGTAGTGTGATACCCCTATAATTAGCACACACCCTCTATTTGAAAAGGGGAACCACCACCCCAGTCTGCGACTCCCTCGGCACTGTCCCAGACTTCCACGCAATGTTGAAAAGGCGTATCAACCAAGACAGCCCCTCAACACCCAGAGCCTTCAGCATTTCTGGACGGATCTCGTCAACCCCCGGAGCTTTGCCACTGTGGAGTTGTCTAACTACCTCAGTGACTTCACTTAGAGAGATCGACGTCGATCCCCCATCATCCTCAGGCTCTGCTCCTGTCAGGGAGGGTGTGTCTGATGTAGTTGGGATCCTCAAAGTGCTCTTTCCAACGCCCTACGACTTCCTCACTTGAAGTCAGCAGAGTCCCATCCTCGCTGTACACAGCTTGGATGGTTCCCTGCTTCCCCCTCCTGAGGTGCCGTATGGTCTTCCAGAACAGCTTTGGTGCCGCCCAATAGTCGTTCTCCATGGATTCCCCGAACTTCTCCCACACCCTCTGCCTAGCCTCGTCCACAGCCCCGGCCGGTACCTTGCAACTGCCTTCGGAGTCCCCTGGGATACTGGGACTACTTCTTTAGTCGGACGGCTTCCCTGACCACCGCTGTCCACCAGGGTGTTCGAGGCTTACCGCCCCTTGAGGCACCTAAGACCTTCTGGCCACAGCTCGCAGCTGCAGCTTTAGGAATAGAGGCTTTGAACATTGCCCATTCCTGTTCAATGTCCCCAACCTCCACAGGGATGGCAGAGAAGTCCCACCGGAGGTGGGAGTTGAAGTCCTTCCGGACAGAGGACTCCTCCAAACGTTCCCAGTTCACCAGCACTACACGCTTGGGTTTGCCAGGTCTGTCCAGAGGTTTCCCCCGCCATCTGACCCAACTCACCACCAGTAAGTATGAATAGTTTTAGTTATATTGTAAAACTTACTTGCTTGCAGTGACGAAGGAAGAATCCATACGAGTTGAAATGCTATGGACGACTAGAAGGACGGAACGGCACTTGTACTTCCGGTTAAAAGCACGCTGTAGACATTCACCCCACAGCACTTGCAGTGAGCAAATTCGTCCAAATAATAACAATGAGCACAAAAAATATTACACTTTCTTAGTTTCTGTTTAAAACTATTTGTTGAATTCAAAACACTATGGCTAAAATAATTAGCCGCACCGTTTTATACGCCTCAGGGTTCAAAGTGTAGGACAAAGTAGCGTCTTATAGTCCAGAATTTACGGTAATCGGAATGTACAGCATGTCTCACCTTGTGCCTGCATGCGTGTCCGAATTAGAGCGAGGGGATACGAAGCCAGCTGGCCACAGGTGCTGGAAACGGTACCACAGCCCAGTAAGACCAAAACACCTGGATCGGCAGAGTCCACACAGTACCTCTGAAGCCAGGCATTCTTTAGGGTCTGAAAGCAAGTGAAAAACAGTTTGAACCAGAAAAAAGATGGGTGGACCTCCAAAGACATGCACCTGGGGATAGATTGATTGGTAACACTAAATTGGCAGAAATGATTGCTCCCATTAGCTGCATTGCTAGTCACCTAGAACTAGTTGATTAATTAAAATGCAAAAAAAAACCAAAAAACTATTGTTTTCTTGTCTTTCATAAAGATTGTGTACGTTAGGCAAATTTTTAAAAATAAGTGCAGTTCCCCTTTAACTAAGTGGTATTGACATTAGTGAGACCCATAGTGTTGATTTAATGATATATACGTATACACACCTCGTACACAGCCAGGTCGATGCCAGCGTAGGGGATAATACCAAGTGTATTTGGCAGGTAGCCCTTATAGAAAGCCCGGATTCCCTCTTTTTTCAGGATGCGTCTGGCACAGTCAGCCACACCTGAATATTGCCCCGTGGTCCTCAATGTGAGGCGAGTCTTAAGCACCTACCAAACCACGTGAGACAGAAGACATGAACAGATAAAGAAAATACTCATGATGAAAGAGGAAATACCAGAAAGTTGTTCATACAAACCCCGTTTCCATATGAGTTGGGGAATTGTGTTAGATGTAAATATAAATGGAATACAATGATTTGCAAATAATTTTCAACCCATATTCAGTTGAATATGCTACAAAGACAACATATTTGATGTTCAAACTGATAAACTTTTTTTTTTTTGCAAATAATCATTAACTTTAGAATTTGATGCCAGCAACATGTGACAAAGAAGTTGGGAAAGGTGGCAATAAATACTGATAAAGTTGAGGAATGCTCATCAAACAGGTGAACAGGCAAATTGGGAACAGGTGGGTGCCATGATTGGGTATAAAAGTAGATTCCATGAAATGCTCAGTCATTCACAAACAAAGATGGGGCGAGGGTCACCACTTTGTCAACAAATGCGTGAGCAAATTGTTGAACAGTTTAAGAAAAACCTTTCTCAACCAGCTATTGTAAGGAATTTAGGGATTTCACCATCTACGCTCCGTAATATCATCAAAGGGTTTAGAGAATCTGGAGAAATCACTGCAAGTAAGCAGCTTAGCCCGTGACCTTCCATCCCTCAGGCTGTACTGCATCAACAAGCGACATCAGTGTGTAAAGGATATCACCACATGGGCTCAGGAACACTTCAGAAACCCACTGTCAGTAACTACAGTTGGTCGCTACATCTGTAAGTGCAAGTTAAAACTCTCCTATGCAAGGCGAAACAGTTTATCAACAACACCCAGAAACGCTGTTGGCTTCGCTGGGCCTGAGCTCATCTAAGATGGACTGATACAAAGTGGAAAAGTGTTCTGTGGTCTGACGAGTCCACATTTCAAATTGTTTTTGGAAACTGTGGACGTCGTGTCCTCCGGGCCAAAGAGGAAAAGAACCATCCGGATTGTTATAGGCGCAAAGTGTAAAAGCCAGCATGTGTGATGGTATGGGGGTGTATTAGTGCCCAAGACATGGGTAACTTACACATCTGTGAAGGCATCATTAATGCTGAAGGGTACATACAGGTTTTGGAGCAACATATGTTGCCATCCAAGCAACGTTACCATGGACGCCCCTGCTTATTTCAGCAAGACAATGCCAAGCCACGTGTTACATCAACGTGGCTTCATAGTAAAAGAGTGCGGGTACTAGACTGGCCTGCCTGTAGTCCAGACCTGTCTCCCATTGAAAATGTGTGGCGCATTATGAAGCCTAAAATAGCACAAGGGAGACCCCCGGACTGTTGAACAACTTAAGCTGTACATCAAGCAAGAATGGGAAAGAATTCCACCTGAGAAGCTTCAAAAATGTGTCTCCTCAGTTCCCAAATGTTTACTGAGTGTTGTTAAAAGCAAAGGCCATGTAACACAGTGGTGAACATGCCCTTTCCCGACTACTTTGGCACGTGTTGCAGCCATGAAATTCTAAGTTAATTATTATTTGCAAAAAAAATAAAGTTTATGAGTTTGAACATCAAATATGTTGTCTTTGTAGCATATTCAACTGAATATGGGTTGAAAAGGATTTGCAAATCATTGTATTCCGTTTATATTTACATCTAACACAATTTCCCAACTCATATGGAAACGGGATTTGTATTTTTGGGCTTTTTCACATCAGGAATGGTTGGTTTTGCAGTAAACGAGTCGTAACAATTACAGATCCATTGCACAAAGCAAATGCTGGTCCTCTTGCATATTTTTAATATTCTACTTGACATGTATTTAGGTCGGGGATTTGGGGTAATGAGAGTAATGTGTTCCGCTGGTCGCGGGCAAATTTACAGTTAACTCTTAGCAATCCGTCATCTTGAACACACCACACCGCGGTGTTTTCTGCTATTCATGTATGAATGTGGCATGCTGTTTATCGGCATCGTTGGATGTTAACACGAGAACTAAACGACAGGTATTTAGAAAAAAATTAACATATCTATGTTTAAGATTTATGAGCATCTAGACAACACATCACATGTCATGTAGTCCAGTGGTCCCCAACCACCGGGCCGTGGCCCGGTACCGGTCCGCGGACCGATTGGTACCGGGCCGCACAAGAAACTAAAAAAAAAAAAAAAATGTTTTTTTTTTTTTTTATGAAATCAACATAAAAAACACAATATATACATTATATATCAATATAGATCAATACAGTCTGGAGGGATACAGTCCGTAAGCACACATGATTGTATTTATTTATGTAAAAAAAAAAAGAAAAAAAGTAATGTAATAATAATGTACAGCATTAAAAAAATATACAGTATATATATATTGTGTGTTACTGGTTTCTGTGCCATTATTACCTGTTTGGAGTAATAAGGATGATAAGAACATTTGGTGTTCAATTACAGTGAGCGTGTTCATCCCTCCTCATTTCACACACTGTGGCATTTTACCAAGTCTTCAGTTTTCACAATACTGTATTAAAAAGTTCATGAAAAGTGTAAAGTGCTGACCTCCATGGGGTAGATGATGGTCTGGGCAGTAGCTCCCGCCAAAGAGCCAGCAATGAACCTTTCTTGTACTCTTAAACCGCCGCCCTCTTTACTGCCTCGGATAAGCCACTTGATCTAAGGACGGGAAAAGGGAATGAGGAAGAGTAACACAGTACAGTTGGACAATTATTGCATTAGTAGCTTCCTCCGTTTTTTTACGTTAGTACCGTTGATATTGAGATGTTAGCTCTGTATCCGTATTGGCTCTCTCCGTAAGCATTTCACTTTTATTTACAAATTTGTACAATCTGTCAAACGTTTTTTGGAATGACTTTAGAAAATTGTGGAAGTAAGGTAGTCCTCTCTTTTGCGGAGCTGTCCGGGCGGAGTTTCTTAAATGCCTCAAATGTCCGGCATTTTGAGTTAGGGTTGCGTGTATTTTCAATGTACGTCCAGGGTTAAGAAGGGGTTAAAAACAAAACAAATTGTGAAGGTGTGCGCACGCAGCAGCATTGGTGAGGGAGGGGCAGAGACAGAGAGAGCGAGAGAGTTATGATAAACGCGCATGCGTCGCCGGGCTCTGTTTTTTATCCATAGATTTATCACATTTAATTTTTTATTATCTATAGCAGGGGTGTCAAAAGTGTGCCCCGGAGGCCATTTGCGGCCCACAGCTAATGTTTTAAAGGTCCACGGCACATTCTAAAAATACTATTCAAATAAACAAAAACATAACAAAAATGAAATAAAAAAGCTTAAAGGTGAAATGTCATTTAGAAAAAGTTGCAATGTTGACTAATAAAACAAAGCTGGGTTTTTTTCTTTCAAACTGTCATTGCTCAAAACATAATATTGAATCAAAATCAATGTTATTATGAATTATTGACCTATCCGAGGTTCCCATTACTTCACATCAACTATTCCACTTTGAAAAATATTTTCGGTGGAAGATTTTGCATATTTTGTGTGTTTGCCATCAAAAACATAGTTTTGTTTGACAAAAAAGGGCGGAAAACAAACAAACAAACAAAAAAAACATTAAAAAAACTAAAACATTTAGAAATGAGGGATAGATGTGAAGTTGATGTAGACTCCAGAGATTTAAGTGTTAAATATAAAATGTATGTATGCCCTGGCTCACCATTATCATCATTTCATGACCCAAGCAAAACACTTTTTACACTTTTATACTGAAATAAATACACCTACGACTTATTCAATAAAAACATAGAAAAAACTACCAGCAGCGGTAAAGTTTAGATCCATGAAGGAAAGAAGAAAGTGAATGAATGTTTAAAACTGAATACATTTACATATGTATACACATTTGTTTTCTTTTTTAATTATTTTGTTTAATGAATTAAGTAACGTTTATGACAACCTTTTTCCAAAACACAATATAGAATGTGAGATATAACAGGATAATGCATACGTTTGTCATTTGTTTTCAAAACGCTTACAAAAAAGTGGGACCCCAAAAATGTACTGTGGGACCCCATTTTTATGACTTGATGGCCATTTTGAAAATTCCTAGCACCAACACTGCTGTCAACAGAGGAGAAAAAATGCTTTATTTAAATAAATATATTATTTATAAAGCAAGTTGGAGTATCATTGGCAAATGTTCACCTAGTCCTGGCCTTGGCACGCATATATGTGTCCTCTTTTTGGGATTTCACAATATGGTCAGCCTAAGTAAGGAAAACATCTGTAGCTTGTAAACTGGTGTATATAGATCAAACTTTTTTTTTTTACCTGGAGAGAAGCTTCCAAATTTCCCTCTTCTTTTTTGTTATTGGTAATAATTAAGCTATTAATAATTCTTCTATATGTTGTTAAGTGAGAACTGCACATTTTTGGGGGAAATGTTGCCTATAAGTCACAATCTTTATGAAAAAATAAGAACACTTTTTTTTTTTAATGCATTCCAACTCATACACAAACATAAATAAAAGTCCGCTTACAATGGAGTCAATAGGTGGTCCTCTATTCTGCCCATGAAGTCCTCTTAATAACCATCCAAAAACCGCCAACAATACTCCAGTGACATTTCGTGACCTGAATATTAACCAAGTATTAGTGATGCTGTTATTATAAGTGCTAACACAGACAAACTATTTTGATCACAGAGAGCTAACTAGCTTGTGCACATCATCGGCTGGTGAGCTGCTTCCTCGCCTCGGAGCATGTGAAAGTTTATTGTAGATCATAAATGCTGCCTTTCACCTGGATGGATGAAGACATAATCTGAGAAGTCGGTCAACTTTGACAGCCAATTTAGACCTGGAGATGGCGGGAACGAAACAAAAGGACGCTTCGTTCCACCCCCATTTTTTCTTCACGAGGATTGTGACTCATTCTTCATCTAAACGGGAATATATGAACATCCAAACAGTCAGCATCCCAGTGAAAGCAAACATTGTACAGTAAGTGATGTTTTATTATGTTTGTTGGCTCTCATGAAGTCTGCAGCGAGTAATATTTAGTGATGTTGTTGAAGGAAAAAGCAAACAATCTGATTAGAGATGTCCGATAATGACTTTTTTGCCGACATCCGATATTCCGATATTGTCCAACTCTTAATTACCGATTCTGATATCAACCGATACCGATATATACAGTCGTGGAATTAACACATTATTATGCCTAATTTTGTTGTGATGCCCCGCTGGATGCATTAAACAATGTAACAAGGTTTTCCAAAATAAATCAACTCAAGTTATGGAAAAAAATGGCCAACATGGCACTGCCATATTTATTATTGAAGTCACAAAGTGCATTATTTTTTTTAACATGCCTCAAAACAGCAGCTTGGAATTTGGGACATGCTCTCCCTGAGAGAGCATGAGGAGGTTGAGGTGGGCGGGGTTAAGGTGGGGGGTTGGATATATTGTAGCGTCCCGGAAGAGTTAGTGCTGCAAGGGGTTCTGGGTATTTGTTGTGTTGTGTTTATGTTGTGTTACGGTGCGGATGTTCTCCCGAAATGTGTTTGTCATTCTTGTTTGGTGTGGGTTCAGTGTGGCGCATATTTGTAACAGTGTTAAAGTTGTTTATACGGCTACCCTCAGTGTGACCTGTATGGCTGTTGACCAAGTATGCCTTGCATTCCCTTGTGTGTGTTAAAAGCCGTAGATATTATGTGACTGGGCCGGCACGCAAAGGGCCTTTAAGGTTTTACAAAGTCGTAAATATTACTTTTTGAAACCGATACAGATAATTTTGAAACTGATACCGATAATTTCCGATATTACATTTTAAAGCATTTATCGGACATCTCTAGTTCTGATGCGTTTGTGAAATTAATGCGCCGCAACGAGCAAAATAAGTAAATATTACATGTCATTAGAAATGTGCCTGTTACTACATTATATACCGTATTTTCCGGAGTATAAGTCGCTCCGGAGTATAAGTCGCACCGGCCAAAAATGCATAATAAAGAAGGAAAAAAACATATATAAGTCGCATTTTTGGGAGAAATTTATTTGATAAAACCCACACCAAGAAAAGACATTTGAAAGGCAATTTAAAATCTTATACGTCTAGTCTCTTACGTGAATGAGATAAATAATATTATTTGATATTTTACGCTAATGTGTTAATAATTTCACACATAAGTCGCTCCTATAAGTCGCACCCCCGAAAAAAACTGCGACTTATAGTCCGAAAAATACGGTACTTACAGCGTTTACAGATACATAAAACCTTAATGGAGGTGTTTGGGCTCCATTGTAAGCAGACATTTGCTTGTGTTTATTTAAGAGTTGGAAAACATACAGTATGTGTGCTTGTCTTACAAGAGGATTGTAAATGATAGAGAACATTTCCCCAAGAAAGTGCAGTTCCCCTTTAAGCTTGCTTGTGGCGTTGATAACGAGACATTGATCAGTAAATTAGCATTTTCCTTGTTTAAGGGTGTTGCCCCAAGGGACAAAATTTTCTTTTTTTGATTTCTTAATGAATTTACTACATTTATTTTAATTGAGACGCCTCTGACCTGACACTGACCTGTTCATAGGCCATAAATTTAATCGCAGATTCTGGAGCAATCTTGAGAACATTGATGCCATTTCCCCTCCAGAGTGAGAAGACACCACCTTCTCGGATCATCCCTCTCAGTCCAGACCACAAATTTGCCCCTCCAGACGCAGAACCATGTACCTTGGCACAAAAACACAAACCAGGTCAACTGTCTGACGATACACGGTGCTAAATTTGAGCACAGACTCCCTCATTAACACTGCACTGACCCTCTGGAAAATGCTCCATTTCCACTTGTGAACAAAACTCATCACTAACACCTTTAATTCATAACTTATGAAGGTAATAAACTGGGTAACGATTAAATAATAATCAAACACAGGAGGTAAAGGTAAAATTTAGTAAATTGTATAAATACAATTGACTTACACACAATCAAGATGGTAGACAAATACATATAAAACCAATGTATCCTGGTAACATAAACATTACTTGTGGCTATTTTAGACATTTTATTAGAATAATACCTTGGTTTGCATTAGTACTTTGTTCCAATAGGTCCAACAAAGACCGTATCATATGAAAATCAAAACAATATGTGATGGTATACGAAAAAACGAATGCATATGAAAATGGAGGTGTGTATATTTTCAAGGCTTAAAAAAATATATAATTTCAAGTGAAATGGAAATGACTTACCTGCAGGAAGACTTTTAGGCGATCTAAAGGAGCAGTTCCTGTCCGGGACACCGCACCAGCCACTGCTCCAGCAACCAACTGCCTCCATACCAGACCAGACCGTCGTTCCTTTTCCGAGAACTCATCTGGCACCGTCAAATGTTCCCCAATGTCAAACATCTTCCAACAGCAATAGAGAATAATGCATTTGACAATAAATCTTGGATACAGAACATAAACACAATTGCATGGGCTGATTTATGGGAGAACATATGATTTCTTGGTCATTCTTCAGAGAATATGAATGATAACACAAAAGCCCTTTTTCCACTTAATGGTTGTGTGAAGCTATTTATTGGCAAACAACAGTGTGTACTCTTTTTAAATCTAAATGACAAAAGAAAGTACCCAAATTATCCTGATCAAAATGTTACATGCCCCAGTTCTTAATACTGTCTTAATATTGCCCCTTTGACATAAATGACAGCTTTAAGTCTTTTGTGGTAGTTGTGGTTCTTTCTCATTCTTCTTGGCAAAAAGCCTTTAGTTCCTGTAAGTTCTTGGACTGTCTTGCATGAACTGTACATTTGAGATCTCCCCAGAATGGCTCAATGATATTGAGGCCAGGAGATTGAGATGGCCACTCCAGAACCATCACTTTGTTCTGCTATAGCCAATGACAAGTCGACTTCGCCTTGTTTTGGATCCTTGTCATGTTGGAATGTCCAAAAACGTCCCATGCGCAGCTTCCGGTCTGATGAGTGTATATTTTCCTCCAGTATTTTCTGATAACATGCTGCTTTCATCTTGCTATCAATTTTGACCTCTATAGCTCACAGATCCCCAAAACATCAGTGATCCACCTCCGTGTTTCACAGTAGGAATGGTGTTCCTTTCATCATAGGCCTTGTTGACTCCTCTCCAAATGTAGTTCATGGTTGTGGCCAAAAGTTCAATTTTGGTTTCATCTCTGTGCTTTTTTGCGTAATGTAAGCGAGACCAACAATCTGCATGAGCAAGGGGAAAAAGTCGGCCTACGTATAAGCCAAGAGAAGACCAAGGCCATGACCGTCGCACAAGACCAAAACATTCCACTGCTCACCGTAGGCGAACAACGCATAGAGTACGTTGAGAACTTCACGTATCTTGGAAGCAACATCTCAAACACTGGAGACGCAGAAAAGGATGTACAGACCAGAATCGGAAAAGCTGCAGGAGTCTTCCAACGCCTCCGGAACATCTGGTCATCAAAATCTATCAGTACGTCCACAAAGCTGTGCCTCTATATGTCAGTGGTCATCCCTACAGTGACCTATGCCTGTTGAGACGTGGATGAAGACATCAAGCATTACCAACAAGCTGGATTTCTTCCACCGACGGTGCCTCAGATACATCTTGAGGATCTCATGGAGAGACCACATCACCAATGAAGAGGTGATGAGAAGGGCAGGGGTAGCACCATTGTCTGACATAGTCTCTGACATGAGAAGGAGAATGGCTGGACACGTACTCCGACTGCCAAGAGAGAGACCGGCGAGTGTGGCAATGGACTGGGTGCCAGAAGGGGGAAAGAGGAAGAGAGGACGGCCAAAGAAGACGTGGAGACAAACAGCCAAGGACGACCTGAGAGAGATGGGAGTCAGCTGGCATGGAGCAAGAAGGGTCGCCAGTGACCGGAACAAATGGAGGGGACTCGTCGCCCAATGTTCCAACAGGAATGGGAGGAACTAAGTCTAAGTAAGTAAGTCTAAGTAAGCGAGATACTTTGTGAAATTTGCGAAGAAATAGATTTCTTCCGGCAACACGACCATGCAGCCCATTTCTTTTCAAGTGCCTCTTTATTGTGCATTTTGAAACACCCACACCACATTTTTTTAGAGAGTCCTGTATTTCAGCTGAAAGTAGTTGAGGATGTTTCTTTGCATCTCGAACAATTTTCCTGGCAGTTTTTGCTGAAATATTTTCTGGTCGACCTGATTGTGGTTTGGTTTCAACAGAATCCCGTATTTTCCACTTTTAATCAGCGTTTGAACACTGTTGATTGGCATTCTCAATTCCTTGGATACATTTTTTATACCCCTTTCCTGTTTTATGCAGTTCAATTACCTTTTCTCGCACATCCTTTGACAACTTTTTTGCTTTCTCCATGACTCAGAATTCAGAAACGTCTGTGCAGCACTGGATGTAAGATGCAATGGTCTGTGAGAAGCCCAGAAACTCACTGACCTTTAACACACACACACAGTAATTACAAACAAACAGGTCAAAGGTGAGGATAGGCATCACGATTACCCATTCAAACCTGTGTGTGTCAGCTTTTGTGCATGTTATCAGGTCAAAGTCACTGGGGTATGTAAACTTTTGATCAGGGTCTCATTCTTTTGTCAATTAGATTTAAAAAGAGTAAACACTGTTGTTTGCCAATAAATAGCTTCACCCAACCATTAACCATGAGTGGAAGAAATGCTTTTGTGTTATCAATCACATTCTTATGTAAACTTATGAGCACAACTATATGTATATGTATATATATATATATATATATATATATATATATATATATATATATATATATATATATATATATATATATATATATATATATATATATATATACATACATACATACATGTGTATATATACATATATATGTATATGTATATCTATTTAATCATAAACATTCCAAATGTATGCCATAACATAGCCTATGGCTTGCCATAGAGCAGGGGTCACCAACGCGGTGCCCGCGGGCACCAGGTAGCCCGTAAGGACCAGATGAGTAGCCCGCTGGCCTGTTCTAAAAATAGCTCAAATAGCAGCACTTACCAGTGAGCTGCCTCTATTTTTTAAATGTTATTTATTTACTAGCAAGCTGGTCTCGCTGTGCTCGACATTTTTAATTCTAAGAGAGACAAAACTCAAATAGAATTTGAAAATCCAAGAAAATATTTTAAAGACTTGGTCTTCACTTGTTTAAATAAATTCATTATTTTTTTTACTTTGCTTCTTATAACTTTCAGAAAGACAATTTTAGAGAAAAAATACAACCTTAAAAATGATTTTAGGATTTTTAAACACAAATACCTTTATACCTTTTAAATTCCTTCCTCTTATTTCCTGACAATTTAAATCAATGTTCAAGTAAAAAACATTTTTAATTGTAAAGAAAAATAAATAAATTTTAATTTAATTCTTCATTTTAGCTTCTGTTTTTTCGACGAAGAATATTTGTGAAATATTTCTTCAAACTTATCATGATTAAAATGCAAAAAAATTATTCTGGCAAATCTAGAAAATCTGTAGAATCAAATTTAAATCTTATTTCAAAATCTTTTGAATTTCTTTTAAAATTTTTGTTCTGGAAAATCTAGAAGAAACAACGATTTGTCATTGTTAGAAATATAGCTTCGTCCAATTTGTTATATATTCTAGCAAAGTACAGATTGGATTTTAACATATTTAGAACATGTCATAAAAATTCTAAAATTAATCTTAATCAGGAAAAATTACTAATGATGTTACATAAATTCTTTTTTAATTTTTTTCAAAAAGATTCGAATTAGCTAGTTTTTCTTTTCTTTTTTTCGGTTGAATTTTGAATTTTAAAGAGTCGAAATTGAAGATAAACTATGTTTCAAAATTTAATTGTCTTTTTTTCGTGTTTTCTCCTCTTTTAAACCGTTCAATTAAGAGTAAATATCATTAATTATTTATAATAACATAGAGTTAAAGGTAAATTGAGCAAATTGGCTATTTCTGGCAATTTATTTAAGTGTGTATCAAACTGGTAGCCCTTCGCATTAATCAGTACCCAAGAAGTAGCTCTTGGTTTCAAAAAGGTTGGTGACCCCTGCCATAGAGGTTGGAGTAAGTCAATTTTATCACGATTCTCAAGTAAGACTCAAGTCTTTAATCCCAAATCCAAGTCAAGTCAAGTCTAAAGACAATATAGGTCCAGTAAAGTCTTGAGTAACTACGAGACAAGTCGGGTAAAAACTCATGTCACCAACTTGGGATATTCGACTCCTTCCAAATCATTGATACTGTTAAGTCATGGTGTATAATACAGCTGAATGCACACATTTGCTGAACACTTGCCTAATCTCTCAAGTTTTACAAAGTTGTAATGCTAAAGTCCGAGTCAAGTGATGTCAAATACGAGTCGAGTTGCAAGTCTTTGATGGAAGTCCAGCCCAAAGTCATCAAAATTGCGACTTGAGTCCACACCTCTGGCTTGCCAATCCCTGAGAGTCCCCAGACCCCAGTTTGAGAGATCATGTTTTATGATACCTCCCCTACTCCAAAACTGCAACTGAGGAGGCGGTGACTGACAACACTTTGGTGTTTGAGAAGTGGGAATCTGTTGAGGTTTACAGCTTTTTAAAAAAGCCACTGTCAAAAGTCGAAGACAAAGTGTGACAATACACTAAAATCTAAGTAAGATGAAATATCTCAAATAAGGGTGATATTTGCTTTTTTTCTGTCTGATAAGATCATTCTTCTCATTAAGCAGATTTTATGTTAGAGTGTTTTACTTGTTTTAAGTGTTTTGGTCCTAAATGATGTCAGTAAGATATTACAGCTTGTTGCTGAGATTTGATGACCTATATTGAGTAAAACATGCTTGAAACTAGAATATCAAGTGTTGCAAAGCTGTGTCATCAACACTCACAAGTAGAAAACTACTTTTTTAAAGTAATCATTTCTTACTTCAAGCATGAAAAAAAAAAATCATGACTTTGACACAATTGTGTCTCATAATTAAAACAGATGACAGCCAAATGGACTTTGCTGTTTTATTTTCAATGAAACAATAGAAAACACGTACTCATATAGTAGTACAGTTGGCACAGTACAGCAAACTGACAGTTAATATTTAAACATTTAACATTTGACATTTCTAACAATTTTGAACAGAAATAGTTCATGCACATTCAGATAAATTCCTCAAAATTACAATTAAAAAAATTTTGGCCGGGGGCCGGGCTGTATATATGCACACTAATTGACCGAAAGAGCACGCACTTGGCGCGATGATGTCATGTTATCGATGGAAAAATGCATTTTTAGACTATATGATTTGCCTGAGCGGCTAGGAGACCCCGAGAGTAACAAGCGGTTGCCTTGTTCAATTTCCATTAAGAACAATAAATTAGTTTTTAGTATAAGTTTGCTGGTTTCAAGAAATGTAATGCAGAGCACATATCATTATGTCAAGATAATGGCACTAGCATTTACTTATTTTAAGAATATTTTTCAACATATTGAGCAAAAAGGTCTCTTTTTTTTCTACCAAGAAAAGTGCACTTGTTATAAGTGAGAATATACTTATTTTAAGGTATTTTTGGGTTCATTGAGGTTAGCTAATTTTACTTGTTTTGAAAAGTCGGTATTGGCAGATAATTTTGCTTAGTTCAAATAAAATACCCCTAATTTTTATATATTTTGTTCTTGTTTTTGAGCACTGACTTTTTGCAGTGTACTTGAATTTTGTTGAATCAAATTAGCCAGTATATTTACAAACACATCATACATGCATGCAATGCTTCCCCCATGCAGCTTTGATCTTAGAAATACATCTCAAACCTCCCAAAACAACTGTGTGTACTATTCAAGTAGAAGATCAATGTTACCTAAGAAAGTGCATGCAAGCCTCACATCCCCAAACAACATATTGTACAGTACCAAGCATCTGAAGGATGATACGATGCTATTCCCAATAGATTTATAATAGGATGCTGTTGTAGTTTTAAAGCTGTTTCATCCAGACTTTTCTTAGGGGTACATTCTACAAAATGTTGAGAAGATACCAGCAAGTAAGACACTGTTCTTATCATTATCAACACAATTACAGGAATTTCATGACTTACATGGGAGTGTTTCCAGTAGTGGACAATTTCCTCCATGTCGTGGAAAGGATTGAACAAGAAGTGATCTCGCCATTCTTTCCAATCAATGGTCATGGTGCCATCTTTGTCCATACTGAGAAATGTAAAAAAGAAAGCTATGGTCGTTTGGTCAATAGAAGCTTTAAAAAGTTGCCTAAATCAAAAATTGTGAGGTGCTGACTAATGGAAATACAGTATGTTTTAATTAGCTAATACTATCTAAACCAGGGGTCACCAACGCCGTGCCCGCGGGCACCAGGTAGCCCGTAAGGACCAGATGAGTAGCCCGCTGGCCTGTTCTAAAAATAGCTCAAATAGCAGCACTTACCAGTGAGCTGCCTCTATTTTTTAAATTTTATTTATTTACTAGCAAGCTGGTCTCGCTTTGCTCGACATTTTTAATTCTAAAAGAGACAAAACTCAAATAGAATTTGAAAATCCAAGAAAATATTTTAAAGTCTTGGTCTTCACTTGTTTAAATAAATTCATTAATTATTTTACTTTGCTTCTTATAACTTTCAGAAAGACAATTTTAGAGAAAAAATACAGCCTTAAAAATGATTTTAGGATTTTTAAACACATATACCATTTTACCTTTTAAATTCCTTCCTCTTCTTTCCTGACAATATAAATCAATGTTCAAGTAAAAAAAATGTTTTTATTGTAAAGAATAATAAATACATTTTAATTTAATTCTTCATTTTAGCTTCTGTTTTTTCGACGAAGAATATTTGTGAAATATTTCTTCAAACTTATTATGATTAAAATTCAATCTAGAAAATCTGTAGAATCAAATTTAAATCTTATTTCAAAGTCTTTTGAATTTCTGTTAAAATTTTTGTTCTGGAAAATATAAAAGAATTAATGATTTGTCTTTGTTAGAAATATAGCTTGGTCCAATTTGTTATATATTCTAACAAAGTGCAGATTGGATTTTAACCTATTTAAAACATTTCATCAAAATTCTAAAATTAATCTTAATCAGGAAAAATTACTAATGATGTTCCATAAATTATTTTTTAAATTTTTTCAAAAAGATTCGATCCAGCTAGTTTTTGTCTTCTTTTTTTCGGTTGAATTTTGAATTTTAAAGAGTCGAAATTGAAGATAAACTATGTTTCAAAATTTAATTGTCATTTTTTTCGTGTTTTCTCCTCTTTTAAACCGTTCAATTAAGTGTAAATATCTTTAATTATTAATAATAACATAGAGTTAAAGGTAAATTGAGCAAATTGGCTATTTCTGGCAATTTATTTAAGTGTGTATCAAACTGGTAGCCCTTCGCATTAATCAGTACCCAAGAAGTAGCTCTTGGTTTCAAAAAGGTTGGTGACCCCTGATCTAAATTAAAAATACTTGAATACAAGCTTCTGTGTACAGTACATGTTTACTCTCTATTACTTTGAACATTTGCAGGTACTTCAAAATCTGCATTTACATTGGTGTTTCTGATTAAGTAGTCAATAGTGGTTATATCACATTATTTTGGGGTTGGCTCTGTCAGAATGCACAGAAAAGAGAAAGACAGTGTATTCATGTCTCACATTATGATCGTGAATGACTGACAACATTCCAAAAAAGTGCAGTTCTCCTTTAAAGGAATGATCCAATAAGATTTGTCAAAGGATGCAAAACCTGCCTGAAGATTTCAGGAATAAAAAAATATTATGTGAGGAGAATACCGAATTTGGTTCTCCTTAAGGCAGACCTGGGCATTCGGCGGCCCGCCTTTGTGCGTCCCTGTCCGGCCCGCGTGAGGCCAATCATAAATTACAAAATAAATTTTAAAAAGTATCTATGTCGAGTGTGCAATACAACGGTGCTGCTTTTGTTTTGAAAAGCGTTATTTGTATTACTTCCGTGTGGACGTATGCTCGTGTGTGATTGTGAGTGAATGTGAACAGCGGCAATCACAAATGACAAAATACATTTAAAAAAACATCTATGTCGTGCGTGCAATACAACTGTGCTGCTTTTATTTTGAAAAGTGTTATTTATGGACGTATGTCCGTGTGTAACCTGTGAGTGAAGGTGCACAGCGACAAGTGACGCCCGGTTATCCCAGAGACGCTAAAAAGAGAAAAGTTGATGACGAATGCCGTGTTTTCAACAAGACATGGACTGCCAAGTATTTCTTAACAGAAATTAAAGGTAAAGCCGTGTGCTTAATTTGTGGTACACAGGTTGCTGTGTTTACAGAATATAATTTGAATCGCCACTACACGACGAAGCACGAGGAAAAATACCGGAATCTGTCTGATGAAGAGCGCGCAAGGGAGGCTGATGAGTTGATGGTAAAACGGCAAACCCAACAAGGACTTTTTGCCAAATTTCACACCCCCAGAGATGCAGCCATCAGGACAAGTTTCGTCATTTCTCACAAAATCGCCAGAAAAAGTAAGGCGTTTTCTGACGGAGAGTTTATTAAGGAGTGCTTATTGGACTCTGTTGCGCTGATATGCCCGTAGAAGAGGGGCGCATTTGAGAACGTGTCACTCTCCCGACGCACTGTAACGAGGCGGGTTGAGACCATCGCTGGAAACTTGGAGCTTCAGCTGAAGAACAGAACGACCGACTCTCCTGCCTCTTAAGATCTCCTGTTTGGGAACACTTTGGCTGCGCGATACAACAATGAAGGACGGAGGTTTGCCGACATTGTTTAGCAGCTGCTTCTGACAACACGTCAAACATGCTAACCCATTTGAAGCGTCACCACCGCATTCAAGCAGCCTCTCCTCTGCGAGTCAGGCAGGGCTGAAGCAATAACAAATGTTTTTATAGCAGGAGATTTAAGACCATATTGCATTAGAAACTAGATTTTGACCCACTTCTATGGTGGAAGAACAATAAGCCCATATAACCTCTTACTGCCAAGTTAGCCAGGCTGGGGGGGAAAGGAAAAGTTAATCTGAGGCTGAGTTGACTTGAAACTGTTTATGTAGAAGAAAAGTTTTGTCATTTTATTTAATCTGAGCAACAACTTGAGGCAGTTTAATGTTGATTAACGTGGACCCCGACTTAAACAAGTTGAAAAACTTATTGGGGTGTTACCATTGAGTGGTCAATTGTACGGAATATGTACTGTACTGTGCAATAGATAGACAGATAGATAGATAGATAGATAGATAGATAGATAGATAGATAGATAGATAGATAGATAGATAGATAGATAGATAGATAGATAGATAGATAGATATAGTACTTTATTGATTCCTTCAGGAAAATAAAAATTCCAGTAGCAGTGTACAAAATTGAGATCGAATTTAAAAAGTAAATGGAAACAAAATAGAAAAATATTACAATAGAATAAAAATTAAAAGCAACAATGAGAATACAAATATAACAGTAAAATAAGAATATAACAAGAGAAACTAGGCAGTAGTGACCATGTTATGAAAAAGTATTGCACTGTTATTGTTTTGCATCCCCTGTCATCCTTGTACCCCCCTCCCCCAGAGAGGAGTTGTACAGTCTAATGGCGTGTGGGACAAAGGAGTTTTTTAGTTTATTAGTCCTGCACTTGGGATGAAGCAGTCTAGCACTGAACAGGCTCCTCTGACTACTGATAACGGTATGCAGAGGGTGACTGGCATCATCCAGGATGCTCACTAGATTTTCCACAGTCCTCTTCTCTGCCACCGTCACCAGTGAGTCCAGTTTTATTCCCATCGTAGAACCGGCCCGCCTGATCAGTTTCTCCAGTCTGGAGCTGTCCTTCTTTGATGTACTGTCCCCCCAGCACACTGCCATGTAGTACAGAACACTGGCAACCACAGACTGGTAGTACATCCACAAGAGTTTTTTTACAGATGTTGAAGGAGCGCAGCCTCCTCAGGAAGTACAGCCTGCAATCTACTAATAAAAGTCTCAATCAATCAATCAAAAAAAGCACTTTATATGTAGAAAGGTTTTGTTAAGAAACCATTCTGAGCCTTATCTTATTTAGTTTTTATTTTATATATGTTGACCACATTAACCCTGGCAATGGACCCCGTGTGTATATGCCATTGTTTACAAATTTGGTAAATAAATAACCAAAAAATTTATATTTTGTTGTTTTCTTACTGTACCGAAAATGAACCGAACCGTGACCTCTAAACAGAGGTACGTACCGAACCGAAATTTTTCTGTACCATTACATCCCTAATATATACATATATACACACACATAGACATATGTATAAACATATACATACATATATATAGATATACATACATATATATGTGCGTGTGTGTGATATCACTTTTCTGCAGAACTTTGTTGTAGAAATCTGCTTCCGTGTCTCTCCCTGACACTGGCGTCATGCACTCGCTGCTTAGTAAACAAAGCCTGCCCACTCTGCTTCGTGCCACATCTGCCTGGAGCTGCTGTGACATAGTCCCTATGAATGCCATAATAACCTGTATACTGTAGCACTCAAAAGCGCATAATACAACCACTGGAATAATTTCTAGAGTTTAAGACTTACTTTATTGTGAAATGCTGCATTGCACACCCTATTGCCGGCTACAGTGTCGAAGGTTTTTAAAAATAATTGGATTAAAAAGCTTAAAGGCCTACTGAAATGAATTTTTTTTATTTAAACGGGAATAGCAGATCCATTCTATGTGTCATACTTGATCATTCCGCGATATTGCCATATTTTTGCTGAAAGGATTTAGTATAGAACAACGACGATAAAGATCGCAACTTTTGGTATCTGATAAAAACAACCCTTGCCCCTACCGGAAGTAGCGTGACGTCACAAGACAAAGGATTCCTCACAATTCCGCTTTGTTTACAATGGAGCGAGAGACATTCAGACCGAGAAAGCGACGATTACCCCATTAATTTGAGCGAAGATGAAAGATTTGTGGATGAAGAACTTTAGAGTGAAGGACTACAGTGTAGTGCGGGGTGTATCTTTTTTTTCGCTCTGACCGTAACTTAGATACAAGCTAGCTCATTGGATTCCACACTCTCTCCTTTTTCTATTGTGGATCACGGATTTGTATTTTAAACCACCTCAGATACTATATCCTCTTGAAAATGAGAGTCGAGCACACGAAATGGACATTCACAGTGACTGAACATGTAAATACACGGTTAATAATTTTCAGCTTTGTGAAGCTAAAAAAATAGAAGCTAACTTAGCTACATAGCTAATGTGATAGCAGGCTCAAATGCAGATAGAAACAACATTTTAAAAAACCCTGACTGGAAGGATAAACAGAAGATCAACAATACTATTAAACCATGAACATGTAAATACACGGTTAATAATTTTCAGCTTGGCGAAGCTAAAAAAATAGAAGCTAACTTAGATGCGGCGGCGGGCGTTGTACGCTTTTGACGACACCCCGGACGCCATCAGAGTCGGCAAGAAACAAATATTTCCCCAAAGTTACGTACGTGACATGCACATATCGACACGCACGTACGGGCAAGCGATCAAATGTTTGGAAGCCAAAGCTGTACTCACCGTAGTGCGTCTGCTATCCTGCTCAAAACACAACACAACCTCCTGGTGTTGGTGTTGCTACAGCCAGCCGCTAATACACCGATCTCACCTACAAATTTCTTATTTGCAGTCTCCATTGTCCATTAAACAAATTGCAAAAGATTCACCAACACAGATGTCCAGAATACTGTGGAATTTTGTCGAAGAAAACAGAGGTATTTGAATTGGGTCCCAACACTTCCCTTGACCTCGTGACGTCACACGCATACGTCATCATACCGCGACGTTTTCAAGCGAAAGTTTCCCGGGAAATTTCAAATTGCACTTTATAAGTTAACCCGGCCGTATTGGCATGTGTTGCAATGTTAAGATTTCATCATTAATATATAAACTATCAGACTGCGTGGTCGGTAGTAGTGGCTTTCAGTAGGCCTTTAACTATTACGTATTATGCCCAGGTCAGCCCTAAGATATACCGAACTGTTATAGAATGTTTACTGAAATGTAAAGGGGGTACTTATTGGAAAAAAAGAACTTTATCATTTCCTTTTCCACTTCCATTTTTATGTCCGAGCTTATGGTTGTACCTCTGCAGTATTCTGGCAGCCTGTTCCTTGGTGACATCCACCCCAAGCGTATGCAGTGAATGCTGGATCTCCCCCACATCGATTTGACCTGAAACAAGAAAGAGGGAACTTCGAATGTGTGCGAGGGGTTTATATAAGCAGGAGAGTATCTCTGCAAATAGCTTCCCACCATCATTGTTCCGATCCAATGTGTGGAACATGAGCAACAGCCTCTTCTCATGAGCCTGCAGGTAATGGGAGAACTCTTGGAAGTCCAACAAACCGTCATGGTTGACGTCGCTCTCGAGAACTATCTGTGGATATAGAAAGTCAAACCTTAAGAAGGAAAGATGACAAAGATTAATTTCCATGCATATGGGAAGTGTAGGTGTATGCAGGGTGTGGTGTTCAAACATGCAAGAGAGACGAGTGGAAAAGTGGTGCGAGTGGGACACCGGGCCAAAAACTACATCTCTTTATAAGAACCAAAAAAAGAACAAAAGAAAATACTTTTCTATCATGCTAATATCTTTTCTTATAAAAGTTAACTTTGGATTTTTTTATGCAGTGAGATGATAAATAATAAATATAAGATACATTTTTAGGCTAATATTAGGACAAAATTTAAGTATTTGGCCACCTGCCTCAACTCACACATGAACTTGAAGTGCCATCCCATTCCTAACCCACAGGGTTCAATATGATGTCGGTCCACATTTTGCAGCCATTACAGCTTCAGCTCTTCTGGGAAGGCTGTCCACAAGGTTGCGGAGTGTGTTTATAGGAATTTTCCACCATTCTTCCAAAAGCGCATTGGTGAGGTCACACACTGATGTTGGTGGAGAAGGCCTGGCTCTCAGTCTCCGTTCTAATTCATTGCAAAGGTGTTCTATCGGGTTCAGGTCAGGACTCTGTGCAGGCCAGTCAAGTTCATCCACACCAGACTCTGTCATCCATGTCTTTATGCACCTTGCTTTGTGCACTGGTGCACAGTCATCTTGGAAGAGGAAGGGGCCCGCTCCGCTCCAAACTGTTCCCACAAGGTTGGGAGCATGGAATTGTCCAAAATGTTTTGGTATCCTGGAGCTTTCAATGTTCCTTTCACTGGACCTAAGGGGCCAAGCCCAAAGCCTGAAAAACAACCCCACACCATAATTCCTCCTCCACCAAATTTCACACTCGGCACAATTCAGTCCAAAATGTACCATTCTCCTGGCAACCTCCAAACCCAGACTCGTCCATCAGAACGCGTCTCCACTGCTCTCGAGTCCAGTGGCGATGTGCTTTACACCACTGCATCCCACGCTTTGCATTGGACTTGGTGATGTATGGCTTAGATGCAGCTGCTCGGCCATGGAAACCCATTCCATGAAGCTCTCTGCGTATTGTACGTGGGCTAATTGGAAGGTCACATGAAGTTTGGAGCTTTGTAGGAACTGACTGTGCAGAAAGTCGGCGACCTCTTTGCACTATGACCCCTCTGTCAGTTCACGTGGCCTACCACTTGGTGGCTGAGTTGCTGTTGTTCCCAAACTCTTCCATTTTCTTATAATAAAGCCGACAGGCGGATCGGTGCGGTACGCTGTATCGATCCGTTGTGTTGAAGAAGGAGCTGAGCCGGAAGGCAAAGCTCTCAATTTACCGCTCGATCTACGTTCCCATCCTCACCTATGGTCACGAGCTTTGGGTTATGACCGAAAGGACAAGATCACGGGTACAAGCGGCCAAAATGAGTTTCCTCCGCCGGGTGGCGGGTTTCTCCCTGGTGAGAAGCTCTGCCATCCGGGAGGAGCTCAGAGTTAAGCCGCTGCTCCTCCACATGGAGAGGAGCTAGATGAGGTGGTTCGGGCATTTGCTCAGGATGCCACCCGAACCCCTCCCTAGGGAGGTGTTTGGGGCACGTCCGACCGGCAGGAGGCCACGGGGAAGACCCAGCACACGTTGGGAAGACTATGTCTCCCGGGTGGCCTGGGAACGCCTCGGGATCCCCCGGGAGGAGCTGGACGAAGTGGCTGGGGGGAGGGAAGACTGGGCTTCTCTGCTTAGGCTGCTGCCCCCGCGACCAGACCTCGGATAAGCGGAAGAAAATGGATGGATGGATGGATGGATGGAACACTGCTTAGTAGTTCAACAATTAATAGACATCCATTGCTTTCGGTCTCCCCTAGAGGGGGGTGAGGTGCGGGGGGGGGGGGGGGGGTGGGGGGTCCTCTCCAAGGTTTCTCATAGTCATTCACATCGACGTCCCACTGGGGTGAGTTTTTCCTTGCCCTTATGTGGGCTCTGTACCGAGGATGTCGTTGTGGCTTGTGCAGCCCTTTGAGACACTTGTGATTTAGGGCTATATAAATAAACATTGATTGATTGATTGATTGAAATTGTAAGTTCAAAGTCCTTTCTTTTTCTTGTACATTCTGGGTGTCTCGTTTAGTAAAAACCTGTAAAATTCCATTCCGTTTTTTTTTTTTTAGTTGGTCTGTCACTTTTGTATAAAACTAAACGAGAAACTGCACTTTCCAGGGGGGGTTTTGCTTATCATTCACAATCCCTATGTGAGACAAGACGCATATTTCCCTTTACAGCGCATTCTAAATCAGAAAAAAATGTTAGTATGAGGCAGCTAGCAACACAGGTAATGGGAATTTTATCTATTCCGCCTATAAAGCGCTCTAAAAAATCTCCACCAAAGTTGTATATACATGCTGTAAATATGTATGTGTGTCATGTAGTAACGGACACATTCATACTACCATTTAATAGTTACAGTATTTTAGTCATTTCAAAGGGGCCCTATTAAAGGCCTACTGAAAGCCACTACTACCGACCACGCAGTCTGATATTTTATATATCAATGATGAAATCTTAACATTGCAACACATGCCAATACGGCCGGGTTAACTTATAAAGTGCAATTTTAAATTTCCCGCCACACTTCCGCTTGAAAACGTCTCGGTATGATGACGTATGCGCGTGACGTAGCCAGTTTAACAGAGGTATGGCTTCCCCATTGAAGCCAATACGAAATAGCTCTGTTTTCATCTCATTATTCCACAGTATTCTGGACATCTGTGTTGGTGAATCTGTTGCAATTTGTTCATTGCATTATGGAGAAAGAAGCTGAGCAAGCAAAGAAGAAAGTTGTCGGTGCGAAGCGGATATTTTGCGAGGGAAGTCAGCAACACAACACAGCCGGTGTTTGTTTACATTCCCGAAAGATGCAGTCAAGATCGAAGAACTCGGACAACAGAGACTCTTACCAGGAGGACTTTGATTTGGATACACAGACGCGATACCGTGAGTACGTAGCTGCGCTTCCAAACATTTGATCGCTTGCTATAACTAGCTCGAGCTAGTAGCTAGGAGCTAGGAGCTAGCATAACAAACACCTAGGTGTTTGTTATGCGGGATTAATTTGTAGCATATTAAATATAAGCCTGGTTGTGTTGTGGCTAATAGAGTATATATATATGTCTTGTGTTTATTTACTGTTGTAGTCATTCCCAGCTGAATATCAGGTCCCACCCGCGCGCTTCCAAACATTTGATCGCTTGCCTGTACGTGCGTGTCACGTACGTAACTTTGGTTAAATATATAAGCTTTATGAACCTTGGCTTAGGTGAACGGTCCTTTGGGCTGAGTGAGTGTGTGTGTTGTGCAGGTGTTTGAATTGTATTGGCGGGTTATATATACGGGATCCCGTCCATATAACCCGCTCGAGCTATAACAAGCTCGAGCTAGTAGCTAGGAGCTAGGAGCTAGCATAACAAACACCTAGGTGTTTTTATGCGGGATTAATTTGTGTCATATTAAATATAAGCCTGGTTGTGTTGTGGCTAATAGAGTATATATATGTCTTGTGTTTATTTACTGTTGTAGTCATTCCCAGCTGAATATCAGGTCCCACCCGCCCCTCACAGCATCTTCCCTATCTGAATCGCTTCCACTCCCCACTAGTCCTTCACTTGCATTTTCCTCATCCACAAATCTTTCATCCTCGCTCAAATTAATGGGGAAATCGTCGCTTTCTCGGTCCGAATCGCTCTCACTTCTGGCGGCCATCATTGTAAACAATAGGGAACTTTGCGTATATGTTCAACTGACTACGTCACGCTACTTCCGGTAGGGGCGAGCCTTTTTTTTTTATCAGATACCGAAAGTTGCGATCTTTATCGTCGTCGTTTTATACTAAATCCTTTCAGCAAAAATATGGCAATATCGCGAAATGATCAAGTATGACACATAGAATAGATCTGCTATCCCCGTTTGAATAAAAACATTTCATTTCAGTAGGCCTTTAAGCAAAACCAACTTTCCTTACCTATTGGTACTCGTTTTGGTGTATTTGGGATCTGCATAACATTCGAAATCATTTCATGGAGGCTTGGTGCAGCTTTTTTGCCTTCCTTCACGAAGTGGCTGGGGAGAGGGAAGTCTGGGCTTCTCTGCTTAGGCTGCTGCCCCCGCGACCCAACCTCGGATAAGCGGAAGAAATGGATGGATGGGTATATATATATATATATATATATATATATATATATATATATATATATATATATATATATATATATATGGCAAAAATATTATATATGGCAAAAATATGGCAATATCGCAAAATGATCAAGTATGACACATAGAATGGATCTGCTATCCCCGTTTAAATAAGAACATTTCATTTCAGTAGGCCTTTAAAGACACTGTCTTTAGCGTCCTCTACACCCTGTCATCACGTCCGCTTTTCCTCCATATCAGGGGTGTCCAAACTTTTTCCACTGAGGGCCGCACACTAAAAAATCAAAGCAAGCGGGGGCCATTTTGATATTTTTTATTTCAAAAACCAATACAATATATGTATAAAAAATATACATTTAGGTCTCCACTCAGGCAAAGGGTTTTGGTCATAAAAATATTAAAAAATTGCTGCTATTTAGTATTATTATTATTATTATTATTCAAGGTTTAAATCTCTCGATCAACATTAGGTCTATCTGTCAATATAACATTGTTAAAGATTTAAGTTGTGTGCTCTTTTTGTCCAAAGAAATCCTGTTTTTTATGGAAAAAACACAAAATATGCAATATTTTCACCCAATAAAAATTTTAAGTGGAATATTTCAGATTATATAATAATTGGAGCCTAAAAAAGGTCAATAACTCATAACAACATTGATTTTAATTAATTATTCTTTTTTGAGCAATGACACTTAAAAACACAATTCCCACTAAAATGATTGGTGATCCAAAAGGGTCCTACTCATTAAAGTGTTAAAAAAATCAATCCTAATTTTTTTTAATTTTCAACACAATGATTTCGAGATCAACTTCAGATCTATCTGTCAATTAAAAGTTTTATTGTTGTTTATGTTTTTTGTTTGTTCGTTTTAGGCCCTTCTTTAAAAAACTAGAAAAAAAAGCCTAGTTTTTTATATGGCAAACACAAAATATGCAACATTTTCCCCAAAAATATCTCAAAGTGGAATATTTAATGTGATGTAATTGGAGCCTTGAATAGGTCAATAATTCATAATGACATTGATTTTGATTCATTATTATTTTTTAAAGAAAGAAACAGCCTGCATGGCAGCTTTGTGTTATTAGAGTCAACATTGCAACATTTTCTTGTTACGTTTGCTCTTTTATACCACTTTTTATGTTTTGTTTAGTTTTTTATCGTATTTTTAGAATGTGTCATAGGGCCGTTAAAAAAATTACCTGCGGGCCGCAAATGGCCCCCGGGCCGCACTTTGGACACCCCTGCTCCATACGTGCCGGCCCAGTCATATAATAAACGCGGCTTTAACACACACACACATAAGTGAATGCAAGGCATCCTTGGTCAACAGCCATACAGGTCACACTGAGGGTAGCCGTATAAACAACTTTAACACTGTTACAAATATGCGCCACACTGTGAACCCACACCAAACAAGAATGACAAACACATTTTGGGAGAACAGCAGAAGCATTTAAGTCCCATCTTAAAACTCATTTGTATACTCTAGCCTTTAAATAGACCCCCTTTTTAGACCAGTTGATCTGCCGTTTCTTTTCTTTTCTCCTCTGCCCCCCTCTCCCTTGTGGTCTAAAAAGAGGGTCTATATAAAGGCTAGAGTATACAAATGAGTTTTAAGATGGGACTTAAATGCTTCTGCTGTTCTCCCAAAATGTGTTTGTCATTCTTGTTTGGTGTGGGTTCACAGTGTGGCGCATATTTGTAACAGTGTTAAAGTTGTTTATACGGCCACCCTCAGTGTGACCTGTATGGCTGTTGACCAAGGATGCCTTGCCAAAATATGCAACATTTTCCCCAAAAATATCTCAAAGTGGAAAATTTAATGTGACATAATTGGAGCCTTGAATAGGTCAATAATTCATAATGACATTGATTTTGATTCATTATTATTTTTTAAAGAAAGAAACAGCCTGCATGGCAGCTTTGTGTTATTAGAGTCAACATTGCAACATTTTCTTGTTACGTTTGCTCTTTTATACCACTTTTTATGTTTTGTTTAGTTTTTTATCGTATTTTTAGAATGTGTCATAGGGCCGTTAAAAAATTACCTGCGGGCCGCAAATGGCCCCCGGGCCGCACTTTGGACACCCCTGCTCCATTCTGCCGGCCCAGTCATATAATAAACGCGGCTTATATATATATATATATATATATATATATATATATATATATATATATATATATATATATATATATATATATATATATATATATATATATATTCCCATATTAAGTGTGCGTGTGTCAGAGATGCGCGCGCAGGTGTTATAATGACATAATGAATGTCAGCCGCAGCTGTCTCACCTCTTCAGCTTCTCCCCGCCGCAAACCGCGAGCCGCCAGTCCAACTCGCAGTTCTCCGATGTCCACCTTGCCGTCTTTATTCAAGTCCAGTTGGTCGAACAGCTCCGCGTGTCTTTCCCGACATTCCGGCTCCACGGACGTTCCGTTCGGCGTCTTCGAGTTCGGACTTCCGGCGCTCGACACCCCCTCGTCCTCTTTGCCCATGAAGCTGCGAGGCCGCCGGGGGTTTTATTTGAGTTCCATGGTCAAATATACGTAGCACTGACTGACGGCAGGAGGGAGAGACTGAGAGTGTTTCCACGGAGACCGCGGCGGGAGTGTGGGTATATACACTCTTGGCGAGATGCAGCTCGGAGTGATTCATCACGGACACGCGCGCTCCTGATGCAGGGGGTGGTGTGCAAAGTGAGACCCGCGGACCATTTGTCATTTTCATTGGCCCCTTGGCAAATTTTTCAAAATAAAATCAAACAAGAAAGAAATTGCAAAAGTGGAAGAAAGTAAAAGCCTATTAAGAACATTTTAAATGTTTACAACCAGGTGGGGGGTTTGAAGTCATTGTGTTCTGTTTTTATTTACAATTTGCAGGACTTGCCGATTAATTGATTAATTGAAACTTTTATTAGTAGATTGCACAGTACAGTACATATTCCGTACAATTGACCACTAAATGGTAACACCCCAATAAGTTTTTCAACTTGTTTAAAGGCCTACTGAAATGATTTTTTTTTTATTTAAACGGGAATAGCAGATCCATTCTATGTGTCATACTTGATAATTTCGCGATATTGCCATATTTTTGCTGAAAGGATTTAGTAGAGAACATCGACGATAAAGTTCGCAACTTTTGCTCGCTGATAAAAAAAAAAAGCCGTGCCCCTACCGGAAGTAGCGTGACGTCACAAGCGGTAGTGCTGCTCACAATTCCCCGTTGTTTACAATGGAGCGAGAGATATTTGGAGCGAGAAAGCGACGATTACCCCATTAATTTGAGCGAGGATGAAAGATTCGTGGATGAGGAACGTTAGAGTGACGGACTAGAATGCAGTTCAAGAGATATCTTTTTTCGCTCTGACCGTAACTTAGGTACAAGCTGGGTCATTGGATTCCACACTCTCTCCTTTTTCTATTGTGGATCACGGATTTGTATTTTAAACCACCTCGGATACTATATCCTCTTGAAAATGAGAGTCGAGAAGGCAAAATGGACATTCAGTGACTTTTATCTCCACGACAATACATCGACGAAGCTCTTTAGCATGAGCTAGCGTGATAGCATCTGTCTCAAATGCAGATAGACACTAAATAAATAAATACCTGACTGGAAGGATAGACAGAAGATCAACAATACTACTATCAGGAGACAACGAACCAAACACTGGACATGTAAATACACGGTTAATGTGTATTCGACGCCTGTCGAAGCCTAGCAATGCTGTTGCTAACGACGCTAACTTAGCAACGGGAGCTCGTCAGAGCTATGCTAAAAACATTAGCGCTCCACCTACACAAGCCAGCCCTCCTCTGCTCATCAACACCCGTGCTCACCTGCGTTCCAGCGATCGACGATGCGGTCGGCGGCCCGGAGACGTAGGAAGTCAAGGTGAGGTCGCCGGCGCTAGTGTCTGCTATCCAACAAAGTCCTCCTTGTTATGTTGCTACAGCCAGCCGCTAATACACCGATCCCACCTACAACGTTCTTCTTTGCAGCCTCCATTGTTCATTAAACAAATTGCAAAAGATTCACCAACACAGATGTCCAGAATACTGTGGAATTATGAAATGAAAACAGAGCTTTGTGTATAGGATTTTTCGGGCTCCGAATACTTCCCTTGTCCTCGTGACGTCACACGCATACGTCAGCATAATAAAACGTTTTCAAGCGGAAGTGTGGCAGGAAATTTAAAATGGCACTTTATAAGTTAACCTGGCCGTATTGGCATGTGTTGCAATGTTAAGATTTCATCATTGATATATAAACTATCAGACTGCGTGGTCGGTAGTAGTGGCTTTCAGTAGGCCTTTAAGTTGGGATCCACCTAAATCAGTTCATGGTACAAATATATACTATCATCATAATACAGTCATCACACAAGTTAATCATCAGAGTATATACATTGAATTATTTACATTATTTACAATCCGGGGGGTGGGATGTGGAGGGGGTTGTGGCTTAGGTTTGGTTGATATCAGCACCTCAGTCATCAACAATTGCATCATCAGAGAAATGGACAATGAAACAGTGTAGGTCTGACTTGGTAGGATATGTACAGAGAGCAGAGAACATAGTGAGCTCAGATAGCATAAGAACAAGTATAAAGATTTGATTATTTACAATCCGGGGAGGTGGGATGTGGAGGGGGGAGGGTGTTAGTCAAGGGTTGAAGTTGTCTGGAGGTGTTCTTTTAGTGCGGTTTTGAAGGAGGATAGAGATGCCCTTTCTTTTACACCTGTTGGGAGTGCATTCCATATTGATGTGGCATAGAAAGAGAATGAGTTAAGACCTTTGTTAGATCGGAATCTGGGTTTAACGTGGTTAGTGGAGCTCCCCCTGGTGTTGTGGTTATGGCGGTCATTTACGTTACGGAAGTAGTTCGACATGTACTTCGGTATCAGGGAGGTGTAGCGGATTTCATAGACTAACTGGTTTTGGGGTTTGTACATATAATGCCACAATGAAGGCAGCTTCTGATTGGCCACAGTTCGCATGACAGCCGGTGATTGTATTTGTTTTTTTGTTTTTTTAATTGAGATATTTTTCAGGTTTTTTTTGTTGTTTTTTTAAGTAATTTTTTTGGACAACATCTGTGTGGATATAGCCTTAAAGGCCTACTGAAAGCCACTACTAGCGACCACGCAGTCTGATAGTTTATATATCAATGATGAAATCTTAACATTGCAACACATGCCAATACGGCCGGGTTAACTTATAAAGTGACATTTTAAATTTCCCGCTAAACTTCCGGTTGAAAACGTCTATGTATGATGACGTATGCGCGTGACGTCAATGGTTGAAACGGAAGTATTCGGACACATTGTATCCCAATACAAAAAGCTCTGATTTCATCTCAAAATTCCACAGTATTCTGGACATCTGTGATGGTGAATCTTTTGCAATTTGTTTAATGAACAATGGAGACTGCAAAGAAGAAAGTTGTAGGTGGGATCGGTGTATTAGCAGCTGGCTGCAGCAACACAACCAGGAGGACTTTGACTTGGATAGCAGATGCGCTATCCGACGCTAGCCGCCGACCGCATCGATGATCGGGTGAAGTCCTTCGTCGCGCCCTCGATCGCTGGAACGCAGGTGAGCACGGGTGTTGATGAGCAGATGAGGGCTGGTGTAGGTAGAGCGCTAGTGTTTTTATCATAGCTCTGACGAGGTCCCGTAGCTAAGTTAGCTTCAATGGCGTTGTTAGCAACAGCATTGCTAGGCTTCGACAGGCGGTGTAGTTACAGGTCCAGTGTTTGGTTCGGTGTCTCCTGATAGTAGTATTGTTGATCTTCTGTCTATCCTTCCAGTCAGGGGCTTATTTCTTTTGTTTCTATCTGCATTTAAGCACGATGCTATCACGTTAGCTCCGTAGCTAAAGTGCTTCGCCGATGTATTGTCGTGGAGCCAAAAGTCACTGTGAATGTCCATTTCGCGTTCTCGACTCTCATTTTCAAGAGGATATAGTATCCGAGGTGGTTTAAAATACAAATCCGTGATCCACAATAGAAAAAGGAGAAAGTGTGGAATCCAATGAGCCCTTGTACCTAAGTTACGGTCAGAGCGAAAAAAAATACGTCCTGCACTGCACTCTAGTCCTTCACTCTCACGTACCTCATCCACGAATCTTTCATCCTGGCTCAAATTAATGGGGTAATCGTCGCTTTCTCTGTCCGAATCGCTCTCGCTGCTGGTGTAAACAATGGGGAAATGTGAGGGAGTGAACAACTGACAACGTCACGCTACTTCCGGTACAGGCAAGGCTTTTTTTATCAGCGACCAAAAGTTGCGAACTTTATCGTCGATGTTCTCTACTAAATCCTTTCAGCAAAAATATGGCAATATCGCAAAATGATCAAGTATGACACATAGAATGGATCTGCTATCCCCGTTTAAATAAGAAAATGTCATTTCAGTAGGCCTTTAAAGACGCTGTCCTTAGCGTCCTCTACACCCTGTCATCACGTCCGCTTTTCCTCCATACCAGGGGTGTCCAAACTTTTTCCACTAAGGGCCGCACACTGAAAAATCAAAGCAAGCGGGGGCCATTTTGATATTTTTTATTTCAAAAACCAATACAATATATGTATAAAAAATATACATTTAGGTCTCCACTCAGGCAAAGGGTTTTGGTCAAAAAAAATATAAAAAAATTGCTGCTATTTAGTATTATTATTATTATTATTATTATTATTATTATTCAAGGTTTAAATCTCTAGATCAACATTAGGTCTATCTGTCAATATAACGTTGTTAAAGATTTAAGTTGTGTGCTCTTTTTGTCCAAAGAAATCCTGTTTTTTATGGAAGAAACACAAAATATGCAATATTTTCACCCAATAAAAATTTTAAGTGGAATATTTGACATTATATAATAATTGGAGCCTTAAAAAGGTCAATAACTCATAACAACATTGATTTTAATTAATTATTCTTTTTTGAGCAATGACACTTAAAAACAAAATTCCCACTAAAATGATTGGTGATCCAAAAGGGTCCTACTCATTAAAGTGTTAAAAAATAAATCCTAATTTTTTTTTATTTTCAACACAATGATCTCGAGATCAACTTCAGATCTATCCGTCAATTAAAAGTTTTATTGTTGTTTATGTTTTTTGTTTGTTCGTTTTGGGCCCTTCTTTAAAAAAATAAAAAAAAAGAAGCTTAGTTTTTTATATGGCAAACACAAAATATGCAACATTTTCCCCAGAAATATCTCAAAGTGGAATATTTAATGTGATGTAATTGGAGCCTTGAATAGGTCAATAATTCATAATGACATTGATTTTGATTCATTATTTTTTTTTAAAAGAAAGAAACAGCCTGCATGGCAGCTTTGTGTTATTAGAGTCAACATTGCAACATTTTCTTGTTACGTTTGCTCTTTTATACCACTTTTTATGTTTTGTTTTGTTTTTTTATCGTATTTTTAGAATGTGTCATAGGGCCGTTAAAAAATTACCTGCGGGCCGCAAATGGCCCCCGGGCCGCACTTTGGACACCCCTGCTCCATACAAACAGCGTGCCGGCCCAGTCATATAATAAACGCGGCTTTAACACACACACACATAAGTGAATGCAAGGCATACTTGGTCAACAGCCATACAGTTCACACTGAGGGCGGCCGTATAAACAACTTTAACACTGTTACAAATATGCGCCACACTGTGAACCCACACCAAACAAGAATGACAAACACATTTTGGGAGAACAGCAGAAGCATTTAAGTCCCATCTTAAAACTCATTTGTATACTCTAGCCTTTAAATAGACCCCCTTTTTAGACCAGTTGATCTGCCGTTTCTTTTCTTTTCTCCTCTGCCCCCCTCTCCCTTGTGGTCTAAAAAGGGGGTCTGTATAAAGGCTAGAGTATACAAATGAGTTTTAAGATGTAACTTAAATCTCTAACTGTTACCGGGAGGGCATTCCAGAGTACTGGAGCCCCAATAGAAAACGCTCTATAGGCCGCAGACTTTTTTGGGGCTCTGGGAATCACTAATAAGCCGGAGTTCTTTGAACGCAGATTTCTTGCCGGGACATATGGTACAATACAATCGGCAAGATAGGATGGAGCTAGACCGTGTAGTATTTTATACGTAAGTAATAAAACCTTAAAGTCGCATCTTAAGTGCACAGGAAGCCAGTGCAGGTGAGCCAGTATAGGCGTAATATGATCAAACTTTCTTTCGTTATATTTGACAGCCCCTATATATTATATTACGATACACGATATTATAATATATTATAAGTGATATCTATTCTAATGTTAAATAAAGAGAGTAAGTGATTTTTTTTTTTTACATCTTATTTGCTAATAATAGCTGTAATGCCGGGGATCAGGTATTGTGACTCGTAGGGATTGACAGTAAAGTGCGTAGTCGGCATCCAGAGGATCTTGCAGAGAGATTTAAGTCAGTAATTGGCACGCTGCTTTCCAAGGACATTTTCTGTTGTCCATTTCAGAATTTGACTGCACACACAGTTGTAGTGGGTAATTAACTAGCCTAATATTTGGGATGTGGGAGAACATGTTAGCGCTTATAATACCAATATCACTAATACTTGGTTGATATTCAAGTCATTAAGTGTGTACACTGCAAAAAGTCAGTGTTCAAAAAACAAGGGAAAAAAATACAAAAATGAGGGGTATTTTACTTGAACTAAGCAAAATTATCTGCCAATAGAACAAGAAAATTTGGCTTGTCAAGACTTTCCAAAACAAGTAAAATTAGCTAACATCAATGAAGCCAAAAATACCTTAAAATAAGTATATTCTCACTAATAACAAGTGCACTTTTTTTGGTAGAAAAAACAAATATGAGACCTTTTTGCTCGATATGTTGAAAAATATTCTTAAATTAAGTAAACGCTAGTGCCATTATCTTGACATAATGATATGCGCTCGGCATTACATTTCTTGAAACCAGCAAACTTACACTAAAAACTACTTTATTTTTCTTAATGGAAAGGCGAAAAGGCAACGCTCAGGCAAATCATATTGTCTAAAAATGCATTTTCCCATCAATAACATGACATCATCGCGCCGAGTGCGTGCTCTTTCAGTCAATTAGTGAGCAAGGAATATACATATATATATATATATATATATATATATATATATATATATATATATATATATATATATATATATATATATATATATATATATATATATATAAAAAATAAATACACTACCGTTCAAAAGTTTGGGGTCACATTGAAATGTCCTTATTTTGGAAGGAAAAGCACTGTACTTTTCAATGAAGATAACTTTAAACTAGTTTTAACTTTAAAGAAATACACTCTATACATTGCTAATGTGGTAAATGACTATTCTAGCTGCAAATGTCTGGTTTTTGGTGCAATATCTACATAGGTGTATAGAGGCCCATTTCCAGCAACTATCACTCCAGTGTTCTAATGGTACAATGTGTTTGCTCATTGGCTCAGAAGGCTAATTGATGATTAGAAAACCCTTGTGCAATCATGTTCACACATCTGAAAACAGTTTAGCTCGTTACAGAAGCTACAAAACTGACCTTCCTTTGAGCAGATTGAGTTTCTGGAGCATCACATTTGTGGGGTCAATTAACCGCTCAAAATGGCCAGAAAAAGAGAACTTTCATCTGAAACTCGACAGTCTATTCTTGTTCTTAGAAATGAAGGCTATTCCACAAAATTGTTTGGGTGACCCCAAACTTTTGAACGGTAGTGTATATATATTTACAGCCCAGCCCCTGGCCAATTTTTTTTAATTGTAATTTTGACTAATTTATCTGAATGTGCATGAGCTATTTCTGTTTAAAATTGTTTGAAATGTCACACGTTAAATGTTTAAATATTAACTGTCCGTTTAATTATGAGACACAATTGTGTCAAAGTCAGGATTTTTTATTCCATGCTTGAAGTAAGAAATGATTACTTTGAAAAAGTAGTTTTACACTTGTGAGTGTTGATGACACAGCTTTGCAACAGTTGATATTCTAGTTTCAAGCATGTTTTACTCAATATAGGTCATCAAATCTCAGCAACAAGCTGTAATATCTTACTGAGATCATTTAGGACCAAAACACTTAAAACAAGTAAAACACTGCTTAGTGAGAAGAATTATCTTATCAGACAGAAAATAAGCAAATATCACCCTTATTTGAGATATTTCATCTTACTTAGATTTCAGTTTTTGCAGTGTATGGAGTATTGTTGGCGCTTTTTGCATGTTTTTTTTATTGGATTTTATGGGAGGAATAGAGGACGTGCCATTGGCTCCGCTGTAAGCAGACTTTTATTTACTATTTAATATTAAGAAAGCATTTTTGTTTTTAATCCTTCCTTTGTCATGTCTTTCATAATAGTTGTGAACGATAGGTACAATCCCCCCCCAAAAAAGTGCAGTTCCCCTTCAAGGGCCGCTCAAGCTGAAGCCTGTCTCCCTTTGGACGTGCCCTTTCTTCACGTTGGTTGACGGCAAACAGCAACGTCGACGGGCAGTTGGATGAATGTTTAAATGTTTTAATTCAACGCTTCAAATAGAGGGTTTTCACCACATCACAGATTTTTTTTTTAAGTTAAAGTTGAAGTCCCAACGACAGTCACACACACACACACACACACTAGGTGTGGTGAAATTACTCTCTGCATTTGACCCATCCCCATGTTCACCCCCCTGGGAGGTGAGGGGAGCAGTGAGCAGCAGCGCTGGCCGCGCTCGGGAATCATTTTGGTGATTTAACCCCCAATTCCAACCCGTGATGCTGAGTGCCAAGCAGGGAGGTAATGGGTCCCATTTTTATAGTCTTTGGTATGACTCGGCCGGGGTTTGAACCCACGACCTTCCAGTCTCAGGGCAGACACTCTAGCCCAGGAGTCACCAACCTTTTTGAAAGCAAGAGCTACTTCTTGGGTACTGATTAATGCGAAGGGCTACCAGTTTGATACACACTTAAATAAATTGCCAGAAATAGCCAATTTGCTCAATTTACCTTTAACTCTATGTTATTATTAATAATTAATGATATTTACACTTAATTGAACGGTTTAGAAGAGGAGAAAACACGAAAAAAAAATGACAATTAAATTTGAAACATAGTTTATCTTCAATTTCGACTCTTTAAAATTCAAAATTCAACCGAAAAAAAAAGGAGAGAAAAACTAGCTAATTCGAATCTTTTTGAAAAAATTAAAACAATTTTTATGGAACATCATTAGTAATTTTTCCTGATTAAGATTAATTTTAGAATTTTGATGACATGTTAAAATCCAATCTACACTTTGTTAGAATATATAACAAATTGGACCAAGCTATATTTCTAACAAAGACAAATCATTATTTCTTCTAGATTTTCCAGAACAAAAATTTTCAAAGAAATTCAAAAGACTTTGAAATAAGATTCACATTTGATTCTACAGATTTTCTAGATTTGCCAGAATAATTTTTTTGAATTTTAATCATAATAAGTTTGAAGAAATATTTCACAAATATTCTTCATCGAAAAAACAGAAGCTAAAATGAAGAATTAAATCAAAATGTATTTATTATTCTTTATAATAAAAAAAATAAATTTACTTGAACATTGATTTGAATTGTCAGGAAAGAAGAGGAAGGAATTTAAAAGGTAAAAAGGTATATGTGTTTAAAAATCCTAAAATCATTTTTAAGGTTGTATTTTTTCTCTAAAATTGTCTTTCTGAAAGTTATAAGAAGCAAAGTAAAAAAATGTATGAATTTATTTAAACAAGTGAAGACCAAGTCTTTAAAATATTTTCTTGGATTTTCAAATTCTATTTGAGTTTTGTCTCTCTTAGAATAAAAAATGTCGAGCAAATCGAGACCAGCTTGCTAGTAAATAAATAAAATTTAAAAAATAGAGGCAGCTCACTGGTAAGTGCTGCTATTTGAGCTATTTTTAGAACAGGCCAGCGGGCTACTCATCTGGTCCTTACGGGCTACCTGGTGCCCGCGGGCACCAGCGTTGGTGACCCCTGCTCTAGCCACTAGGCCACTGAGCAGGTCGTAAAGCATATTCTGCAACATTCTTGCCCTCAGTTAAGCATTTTCAAGCATAAAAATGGCCAAATAAAGTAAAAACCACGATACTATAGTAGTGTTGGCCATTAAATGAGACAGTATCATGCTGTTCAGTATCGTTGCCACTGATTGAATCAGCCTCAAGCAGCATTACTACATGAATGAATGAATTAATTATCTTTATTGCATATTGCATATTGCATATATTGAATTAAAAGAGTGTGAAGGTGACTAAAGGGTGTTTTTTTTAATGTCTAGAGGGCTCTCGTTATATCTTAAAAAATTGAGAGGGTAGTAAACATTTGTTTTAATGCTCGAGCTATTAAAATAAATTATTCCTACTTCACAGAAATTAATTTATTGCGGTCATGTCCGGAACCAATTAACAGCGATGATTTACTTCATACTGGGAAAACTGGGTCAATTATGTCACGCCCCATAAGCCTGACTTTAATTTCTCGAATTAGTGATTATACTGCTTAAAAATAAAAATACTCCCTATATGTGTATATATTTATATGTTTATATTATTTTATTTTATTTCTGATTATTATTATTAATAATGTATTATTATTTCTTTTTTCATATTATTTATTTTCTCTTTATTTAATTGATGTATTTGCAAATACTATTTTGTTTTTCTGCTGTTTCTTTCTTTTTTGGGGGGATAGGGGGGGGGGGTGGTATGGTTGGGATATAAACCAAAAAATATATTTTGACATTTAGGGCAGACAACAGATAAATGATGCATGTGAATATGATGTAATGGATAGGAATGTCTGATGCTGGATGTCAATAAAAATAAAATTCCATCCATCCATCCATTTTCTACTGCTTGTCCCTTTTGGGGTCACAGGGGGTGCTGGAGCCTATCTCAGCTGCATTCGGGCGGAAGGCGGTGTACACCCTGGACAAGTCGCCACCTCATCGCAGGGCCAACACAGATAGACAGACAACATTCACACTAACATTCACACAAAAAAAAAAATTGAAAAAAAAAAAATATTATTATATTTTTTTTAAACTTGGGACTTCCTGTGGGCCGGATTTTGGACGCTGGTGGACCGGATCCGTAGTTTGGGGGCCCCAGTTCTATAGCATCACAGATATATAACAGTTGTCAACCATGATGTTTAATTTTTGTTCCAAAAAAATCGCTAGTTAGGTATATTCCATTAATATATATATTTTTTGTAGTTCTTTATTTTTAGGAATAATTGGATACGTCATCTACCTTGTCCTTATTTTCCCTATTTCTACTTTTTAAACTGTTAAATTGTCAAGGAATTGTGCATGGAAAACTTTCATTTATGAATACCCCCCTCAATATCCACCCATCCATTTTCTACTGCTTGTCCCTTAATAAAATCCTCCACACGACACCTCCGCTCCGGACAGGCTAACCTCCTCCAACCTCCGAGGACAAAGCCACGAACAATGGGAGACCGGGCTTTCTGCTCCGCCGCTCCCAGTCTGTGGGACGCTCTCCCTGACCACCTGAGGGCACCACAGACTGTGGATGCTTTTAAAAAAGGCTTAAAAGCCCTTCTTTTTAAAAAAGCCTTTTTTTTTTTTTTTTTTTTTAGATATATGCATACTAGTTATAGCTATTTGGCTGTTCTAGTTTTTATTTTTATTTATTTCTTTATTATCTTTTTATTTATTTTATTTTTTTAATACACTGTAGCAGTTTGAAATTGTTTACTCAATATAAAGTGTGTTTTTTTTTTTACAAATAAAATCTATTATTATTATGTGTTAGAATATTCATCATCAATAAAATGTACATATTCAGTATAAAGATGTTTGAATATAACACGCATCTTGATTCAGCAGATATTTTATTTGCTTCGGTTATCTCCTGAAATTGCGTCCTTTTATTAAAAAAAAAATATAATTTTTGATACGGCAGTTTTAGCCTTATCGCGACCCGTAGTGCGGATCCTTCTACCAGACGTACATACCACGCACTGCTGGATTGCTCCTCCGGAGTGTATTCGTCTTGTAATTATAATAGCAACGTGAAAGGCAAACAGCTTAAGATGCCTTTGCCTGTGCAGGTATTTAACTTTCAGGTAAGTTTGTCCCTGTTTTCTTTGATTACAACGATAAGGTGAGGTTGTCCTCGACGCATTAGCATGCTAGCTGGCTAGCTAGGCTAATGATAGGACAATTGCGCTTTTTAGTGTCTTATCGTAACTGTAACGCACACACGTCGAAAGCTCGAATAAAACTTTGTATTTGGTTCCGAAACATGTTTCGTAAAAGTGTCAGCGGTCTTTAATATATAGCATACCGACGAGTACCATCATTGTTGTTGCAGCTATCGACTGCTCATGTCTGGACCAGCTTTAACACTCCCGTGTAAATACAACATAACAAGCTATGAAAACACCAGTTTTACCATTTCCTTTAAAACTCGCATGCTTTGAGATAACGCCGAGGAAAAGGTTGCCTTAACCAGGGCCTAAGTTGGCTAACAACGTGACGCTGGAAATGGGAACATTTGAAGGCTTAAGTAACATTAGAAGACGTGATAATGCGAATATGTGACTTGTTGCAGCTTACACTGCTGTGTGGACGTCCTGCATGCTGAGAGAATGTCTGAATAACTACTTGTTTACATGTGTGACATGGAGCTAAACACTGCAGCTTGCAATGGCAACTTCCTGTTGTTTACACTTCATGACTGTCAGCTTGCAAGAGCCTGCCTGCCTGTTGCTGTTGACGTCAATTGCCAAACCACTGCTCCCAGTGGAATGCCGTCGCCGTTGCCAAATGGGAAATAACAAACTATCCTACCGAAATCTTAAAATGTCATATTTTGAGGAATGTTACCGTGCCTACCCGATGCCCGGTTGCTTGAAGGGGAACTGCACCTATTTTGGAATTTTGCCTATACCTGGGGCGGTATAGCTCGGCTGGTAGAGCGGCCGTGCCAGCAACTTCAGGGTTGCAGATTCGATCCCCGCTTCCGCCATCCTAGTCACTGCCATTGTGTCCTTGGGCAAGACACTTTACCCACCTGCTCCCAGTGCCACCCACACTGGTTTAAAGGCCTACTGAAATGATTTTTTTTATTTAAACGGGAATAGCAGATCCATTCTATGTGTCATACTTGATCATTTCGCGATATTGCCATATTTTTGCTGAATGGATTTAGTAGAGAAAATCGACGATAAAGTTCGCAACTTTTGCTCGCTGATAAAAAAGCCTTGCCTGTACCGGAAGTAGCGTGACGTCACAGGAGCTAGTATTCCTCACAATTCCCCGTTGTTTACAATGGAGCGAGAGATTCGGAGCGACAAAGCGACGATTACCCCATTAATTTGAGCGAGGATTAAAGATTCGTAGATGAGGAACGTTACAGTGAATGACTAGAGAGGCAGTGATGGACGTATCTTTTTTCGCTCTGACCGTAACTTAGGTACAAGCTGGCTCATTGGATTCCACACTCTCTCCTTTTTCTATTGTGGATCACGGATTTGTATTTTAAACCACCTCGGATACTATATCCTCTTGAAAATAAGAGTCGAGCACGCGAAATGGACATTTAAAGTGACTTTTATCTCCACGACAATACATCGGTGACACACTTAGCTACTGAGCTAATGTGATAGCATCGTTCTCAAATGAAGATAGAAACAAAAGAAATAAACCCCTGACTGGAAGGATAGACAGAAGATCAACAATACTATTAAACCATGTACATGTAACTACACGGTTAAAAATTCTCAGCCTGGTAAGGCTTAACAATGCTGTTGCTAACGACGCTAAGGCTAATTTAGCAACTTAGCAACCGGACCTCACAGAACTATGATAAAAACATTAGCGCTCCACCTACGCCAGCCAGCCCTCATCTTCCCATCAACAGCCGTGCTCATCTGCGTTCCAGCGATCGACGGCGCGACGAAGGACTTCATCCGTGGGTTTGGCGGCAAGCATCAGCTGGGCGTAGTAAGTAGTCCTTGTTGTGTTGCTCTAAGTATTGTACTTAGCCGCTAATACACCGATCGATCCCACCTACAACGTTTTTCTTTGCAGCCTCCATTGTTCATTAAACAAATTGCAAAAGATTCACCAACACAGATGTCCAGAATACTGTGGAATTTTGTCGAAGAAACAAGAGGTTTTTGTATCGGGTCGATGGGGTACAACCACTTCCGTGAATTTTTTGTGACGTCATGCACATAAATCATATCCAAAGGAGTTTTTCAACCGGTAGTAGTGGCTTTCAGTAGGCCTTTAAAGACCTACTGAAAGCCACTACTACCGACCACGCAGTCTGATAGTTTATATATCAATGATGAAATCTTAAAATTGCAACACATGCCAATACGGCCGGGTTAACTTATAAAGTGCAATTTAAAATTTCCCGCGAAACTTCCGGTTGAAAACGTCTATGTATGATGACGTATGCGCGTGACGTCAATGGTTGAAACGGAAGTATTCGGACACATTGTATCCCAATACAAACAGCTCTGTTTTCATCGCAAAATTCCACAGTATTCTGGACATCTGTGTTGGTGAATCTTTTGCAATTTGTTTAATGAACAATGGAGACTGCAAAGAAGAAAGCTGTAGGTGGGATCGGTGTATTAGCGGCTGGCTGCAGCAACACAACCAGGAGGACTTTGACTTGGATAGCAGACGCGCTACCCGACGCTAGCCGCCGACCGCATCGATGATCGGGTGAAGTCCTTCGTCACGCCGTCGATCGCTGGAACGCAGGTGAGCACGGGTGTTGATGAGCAGATGAGGGCTGGCGTAGGTGGAGCGCTAATGTTTTTATCATAGCTCTGACGAGGTCCCGTAGCTAAGTTAGCTTCAATGGCGTCGTTAGCAACAGCATTGCTAGACTTCGACAGGCGGCACAGCATTAACCGTGTAGTTACAGGTCCAGTGTTTGGTTCGGTGTCTCCTGATAGTAGTATTGTTGATCTTCTGTCTATCCTTCCAGTCAGGGGCTTATTTCTTTTGTTTCTATCTGCATTTAAGCGCGATGCTATCACGTTAGCTCCACCAATGTATTGTCGTGGAGATAAAAGTCACTGTGAATGTCCATTTTGCGTTCTCGACTCTCATTTTCAAGAGGATATAGTATCTGAGGTGGTAAAATAGAAATCTGTGATCCACAATAGAAAAAGGAGAAAGTGTGGAATCCAATGGGCCCTTTTACCTAAGTCACGGTCAGAGCGAAAAAAGATACGTCCTGCACTGCACTCTAGTCCTTTACTCTCACGTCCCTCATCCACAAATCTTTCATCCTCGCTCAAATTAATGGGGTAATCGTCGCTTTCTCGGTCCAAATCGCTCTCGCTGCTGGTGTAAACAATGGGGAAATGTGAGGAGCCTTTCAACCTGCGATATCACGCTACTTCCGGTACATGCAAGGCTTTTTTTATCAGCGTCCAAAATTTGCGAACTTTATCGTCGATGTTCTCTACTAAATCCTTTCAGCAAAAATATGGCAATATCGCGAAATGATCAAGTAAGACACATAGAATGGATCTGCTATCCCCGTTTAAATAAAAACATTTCATTTCAGTAGGCCTGTAAATGTAGGGGTGTAACGGTACGTGGATTTGTATTGAACCGTTTCGGTACGGGGGTTCCGGTTCAGTTCGAAGGTGTACCGAACGAGTTTCCACACGGACATATTAAGTAGCGTAACGCACGTTGTGTAAACAATGCACACCGAGGCACAACACACGGCATGACTGGGCTACGATAGACTGACCATACGTCCTCTTTTCACCGGACATGTCCCCTTTTGCGGGGCTGTCCGAGCGGAGTGTCTTAAATGCCTCAAATGTCCGGCATTTTGAGTTACAGTTGCGTGTATTTTCAATGTACGTTCAGGGTTAAGAAGGGGTTAAAAACAAAACAAATTGTGCGCGCAGCAGCATTGGTGAGGGAGGGGCAGAGACAGAGAGAGTGAGAGAGTTATGATAAACGCGCATTCGTCGCCAGGTTCTGCTTTTTATCCATAGATTTATCACATTTTATTTTTTATTATCTATAGCAGGGGTGTCAAAAGTGTGCCCCGGAGGCCATTTGCGGCCCACGGCACATTCTAAAAATACTATTAAAATAAACGAAAACATAACAAAAGTGAAATAATAAAGGTTAAATGTAATTTAGAAAAAGTTGCAATGTTGACTAATAAAACAAAGCTGTTTTTTTTTTCTTTCAAACTGTCATTGCTCAAAACATAATATTGAATCAAAATCAATGTTATTATGAATTATTGACCTATCCAAGGTTCCCATTACTTCACATCAAATATTCCACTAAGAAAAATATTTTTGGTGGAAGATTTTGCAAATTTGGTAAATAAATAACCAAAAAATGTATATTTTGTTGTTTTCTTACTGTACTGAAAATGAACCGAACCGTGACCTCTAAACCGAAATTTTTGTGTACCGTTACACCCCTATATAAATGTAACTTAAATATTGGGTTTCACAATGTAAAGCGCTTTGAGTCACTTGAGTAAAGCGCTATATAAATGTAATTCACTTCACTTCACTATAGTTCACAATCCTCATGAGAGACGAGAACTAGAGATGTCCGATTATGGCTTTTTTGTCGATATCCGATATTCCGATATTGTCCAACTCTTAATTACCGATACCGATATCAACCGATACCGATATCTACAGTTGTGGAATTAACACATTATTATGCCTAATTTTGTTGTGATGCCCCGCTGGATGCATTAAACAATGTAACAAGGTTTTCCAAAAAAAGAGAACAACTTCAACTCAAGTTATGGAAAAAAGTGCCAACATGGCACTGCCATATTTATTATTTAAGTCATAAAGTGCGGGGGGTGTATATTGTAGCGTCCCGGAAGAGTTAGTGCTGCAAGAGGTTCTGGGTATTTGTTCTGTTGTGTTTATGTTGTGTTACGGTGCGGATGTTCTCCCGAAATGTGTTTGTCATTCTTGTTTGGTGTGGGTTCACAGTGTGGCGCATATTTGTAACAGTGTTAAAGTTGTTTATACGGTCACCCTCTGTGTGACATATATGGCTGTTGACCAAGTATGCCTTGAGTTCACTTGTAAGTGTGTAAAGCCGTAGATATTATGTGACCGGGCCGGCACGCAAAGGCAGTGCCTTTAAGGTTTATTGGCGCTCTGTACTTCTCCCTACGTCCGTGTACACAGCGGCCTTTTAAAGCGTCATACATTTTACTTTTTGAAACCGATACCGATAATTTTGAAACCGATACAGATAATTTCCGATATTACATTTTAAGGCATTTATCGGCCAATAATGAGTCCGATAATGAGTCAGTTATGCAAAAAAACGTAAAACTGATCATTTCTAAAGTGTGCCTTTTGCATTTTTTACAGGGGGCTGTGGAACCCATGCAGATTGATGCCGACCCCCAGGAGGACCAGCAGAATGCGCCAGACATCAACTATATAGTGGAGAACCCAACCCTGGTATGGACCGTTACAAAATGTTACAGTTTCATCATGGCACACAAGTCAAATGTTTTAACAAAGTTATGTTGTAGAACATGAATGAACAACGTTCTTTATTGTCTTTACTTCAGTAAGACAATAAAACACAGACAACACATTTTAGGGCTGTCAATCTTTGGGCATCCCACAATTGGATTCGATTCTTGAGGGTAGCGATTCGATTCAGAATCATTACTTTTTAATAACATTGGGCAACAGTTCTATGATTAACTACATTCCTCCATAAAATAGACAGCTGTGATACATTTCCATATTACTTGAAAGAAAACTGGTTTTGTTTTATCAAATGCTTCTCAAACATTTATTGAAGTCCAATACAAGTAAGGCAACAAGAGAAGTATGCCGCCTTTCTCTTTTCTAAGGTAAATCTGTACCGCAGATATGGACATCTACATCAACAATACGATTTGCCTGAGTGGCTGGACAAAACAGATTTAAAAAAACATATATATCTATATATACACTACCGTTCAAAAGTTTGGGGTCACATTGAAATGTCCTTATTTTTGAAGGAAAAGCACTGTACTTTTCAATGAAGATAACTTTAAACTAGTAACTTGAAAGAAATACACTCTATACATTGCTAATGTGGTAAATGACTATTCTAGCTGCAAATGTCTGGTTTTTGGTGCAATATCTACATAGGTGTATAGAGGCCCATTTCCAGCAACTATCACTCCAGTGTTCTAATGGTACAATGTGTTTGCTCATTGGCTCAGAAGGCTAATTGATGATTAGAAAACCCTTGTGCAATCATGTTCACACATCCGAAAACAGTTTAGCTCGTTACAGAAGCTACAAAACTGACCTTCCTTTGAGCAGATTGAGTTTCTGGAGCATCACATTTGTGGGGTCAATTAAACGCTCAAAATGGCCAGAAAAAGAGAACTTTCATCTGAAACTCGACAGTCTATTCTTGTTCTTAGAAATGAAGGCTATTCCACAAAATTGTTTGGGTGACCGCAAACTTTTGAACGGTAGTGTATATATATATATATATTTGTTTATCGATTAAGAATCGTTACAAATAAGAATCGTGATTCATTCGAAAATAGATTTTTCGACACACCTTAGTTGTTACACAATTGATGAATGTAAGATTTGACATTTGTTTCCCAATATGTTCCTTCTTCGTGTTATTTATCATTAAACGCATGAGAAATGCAAAATGGGATGGTAGAGGACCTACAAAATAAGGCAAATTTGGGGTTTTAAATAACGGCTATAGCTAATTTTATTCACTCATTTGAATCGTTGCTTTCTCTTTAGGACCTGGAACAATACGCGACCAGTTACAGTGGGCTAATGCGTATCGAGAGGCTCCAGTTTATCGCCGAGCATTGTCCACAGCTCAGAGTGGAAGCCCTGAAGATGGCCCTTACCTTTGTCCAGAGGACCTTCAACGTTGATGCTTACGAAGAGGTCCACCGCAAACTAACTGATGCCACGCGGTATTGTATATTCTTCTCTTAATTAACATTGCACTTCAAAGTGCTGACCTTAGAAATGACTTTGTTGGTACTAGGGATTAGGGGTGTAACGGTATTGTAGAGACCGTGGTATTACGGATTCAAAATCTTCTCAATAAAGCCGTGACGATATGGAAGAAAAACTTGGTAAGTCTAGTTTTTTTTTGCTGGTCTGAAAATAAACTACATCTCCCAGAATCCTCTGAGCAGTGCGGTTCTGCAATGTGAGGGCGTGGAGCGAAAGAGAATGCTGTAAGTGAAGAGTGTTTCACTTCGTAGTAGACAGACGAATTGTTTTTTAACATAACTTAAGTTATGTTGCCAACCAACTGACAAACAATCCATGGCATAAACATAACCTCTGTGTCGGAGGTAGTAGTAAAGCGCAATGCATTCGAGAGAAAGCACCTGCTGCACACCGAACTACTTGATAAGCTACCATCACCTGGAAAAGATGAAGCCAGCGAAGCTAAACGTGACTTTCCTGCTGCACACCGAACTACTTGATAAGCTACCATCACCTGGAAAAGATGAAGCCAGCGAAGCTAAATATGACTTTGTGAGGTTTTTACATTTTTGTAAATGTAAGTTAACTTTTCTGAGAAACTGTATTTTCAAAACTGATATTAAAAATGTCCACTGTAGAGGACACTACGTCTCTGAATGTAAAAGTCTAGAGACAAAGTGGATGTTCCTGCACAATTATTTGCATTTAAAAATACATGTTTGTAGTAATAAATATGATTAGAACATTTGATCATTGTTTGTGTGTAATTACAGTAAGTGTGTTTATCCTAAACATTCCTGCCACTCTATTTTGTGTATATTGTAGCGTCCCGTAAGAGTTAGTGCTGCAAGGGGTTCTGGGTATTTGTTCTGTTGTGTTTATGTTGTGTTACGGTGCGGATGTTCTCCCGAAATGTGTTTGTCATTCTTGTTTGGTGTGGGTTCACAGTGTGGCGCATATTTGTAACAGCGTTAAAGTTGTTTATACGGACACCCTCAGTGTGACCTGTATGGCTGTTGACCAAGTATGCAACGCATTCACTTGTGTGTGTGTGGAAGCCGCAAATATTATGTGACTGGGCTGGCACGCTGTTTGTATGGAAGAAAAGTGGACGTGACGACAGGTTGTAGAGCAGTGTTTTTCAACCACTGTGCGAGATATTGTCTGGTGTGCCGTGGGAAATTTTGCAACTTCACCTAATTGGTCCCAAAAAATATTTTTTTGCAAATCAATCATTATAATCTGCAAATAATATGCCGTTAACGAGTGTCTGTGCTGTGTAGAGCTCGGCAGGTTAACCATGTAATACTCCACGTCAGTAGGTGGCAGCAGGTAGTTCATTGCTTTATAGAAGTCGGAACGCGTCGAGGATGGTTTGTCGTGATCCCAATATGCAAAGCACAGCGGCGTGCAGGTAAAATGGTATGCAATGATTAAACCAAAAATTAACAAAAGGGAAAGGAAAAGGCACTGAAGCTTAGGGATGGCTATGCAAAACGAAAGCAAAACTGAACTTGCGACAAGGTAAACAAAAACAGAATGCTGGACGACAGCAAAGACTTACAGCGTGTGGAGCGGAGATGGCGTCCACAAAGTACATCCGTACATGACATGACAATCAACAATGTCCCCACAAAGAAGCATAGCGTACCCACAACTTAAAATAGTCTCGATTGCTAACACAAAGCAGGTCAGGGAATAGCACTCAAAGGAAGGCGTGAAGCTGCGACAGGAAAACAAACAACAAAACAGGAAAAGTCACCAAAATAACAGCGCAAGACAGGAACTAAGGCACTACACACAGGAAAACAACAACAGACTCAAAATAAGGCACGACGACCTGGTGGCGTTTCATTTTTGAACCTTTTCTGCTGGTGGTGTGCCTCCATATTTTCTTTATTAAAAAAATGTGCCTTGGCTCAAAAAAGTTTGAAAAACACTGTTGTATATGTTTACATTAATGTTTATTTTCATTTCTTGTTTCTTTTTGCTTTTTATTATTACTATTATTATTATTATTATTATTGATTTTGTTATTCATTCTTGAATGGCTTTTTTGTTGTTTTTTGCAAAATTTGTTTGTTTTGTCTACATATTCGAAATAAACATGAAAGAAAGAAAGAAAGGAATGGTACTCTCTATAATCCTGCACGGTAGAAATCGCCTTTAACAAAAAAAAAAAATCGTAATATTTTAAAAAGGTAGTAAAATGATATACTGAAAATGATGAAAAAATGAACTGTAATTATTTGTTTTGCTATATTGCCCAGCCCTAGTGCTAACAAAATACAAGAGATACTAACTTATCTTCTTAACAGGTTACTTTCTGCTGTTAGCGGTTCCAGTTCGACTTATGTTGAAGAGACAAAGCCTTTATTCGTTTGTTGTTTCCCTACTTCACTTTTAAGCTAGCTTAGCAGTTAACATGGCTTGACCTCTCGCCTCCTGCCTGTGTTTTTGCTCCGTGTGTCCGTGCTCGTTCCACATTTTAGAACCATCTGTATTAATTTAATTAACATGCTAAAATAATCCATATTAGATTCTCCATCAATTCTTAATCATTTTCCTACTCCTATGTCAAGCTGACCAATTGATTTGTTGTTGCTGTGGCAGAGCGAACATTCCAGACTGAACTATTTTGCAGTAAATTAAAACAAAAAACACTTTCTTTTTAGGGAAGTGCAAGGTGTACCAGAAGCGGCTCCTGAGGGTGCAGCTGTCCCGCCTCCCCTGGACTCGGCATGGGCAGAGTCCACTCGGAAGAAGGCTCTACTTAAACTAGAGAAACTAGACACTGATCTAAAGAATTACAAGGGAAACTCAATAAAAGAGAGTATCAGGTATGCACCAATATTACTGCTTTTACAGTGAAATAATTACAAACTGAAGTACTTGAACCACACATGCCTGTTAATCATTATTTTTGGACAAACGCCAATCATTTCATGTTGCTTAACTTGATTTATGCTTATCCTCTTTAGGAGAGGACACGATGACTTGGGAGACCATTACCTGGACTGTGGTGACCTCAGTAATGCCCTCAAGTGCTACTCCCGAGCCAGAGACTACTGCACCAGTGCTAAACATGTCATTAACATGTGTCTAAATGTAATCAAGGTAGGGTCAAATCAAAACACTGCATCTTCTATGTCAGGGGTCGGCAACCCAAAATGTTGAAAGAGCCATATCGGACCAAAAATACAAAAACAAATCTGTCTGGAGCCGCAAACAATTAAAAGCCATATTACATGTGTCATGAGATATAAATGTAATTAAGAGGACTTAAAGGAAACTAAATGACCTCAAATATAGCTACAAATGAGGCATATGCAATATGTACATATAGCTAGCCTAAATAGCATGTTAGCATCGATTAGCTTGCAGTCATGCAGTGACCAAATATGTCTGATTAGCACTCCACACAAGTCAATAACATCAACAAAACTCACCTTTGTGCACTCATGCCCAACGTTAAAAGTGTGGTGGACAAAATGAGATAGAAAAAGTGGTATAAAACACGTCCTAGAAAGTCGGAGAACGTTATACATGCAAACAAACTATACGGCGAGTTCAAGGACCGCCAAAATTAGTAGGACAAAACGGCGCTCGCCAAATACTCGAATCAGTGAAGCATGTTTAATATAAACAGTGTGATTTAAAGCAATTAGCGAGGTTTATGTCATGTTTGTCCTCCTACAGAAAACATTCTAAAACAAAAAAATTGATTTTTTTCCCCTCATCTTTTTCCATTCTTCATACATTTTTGAAAAATCTCCAGAGAGCCACTAGGGCGGCGCTAAAGAGCCGCATGCGGCTCTAGAGCCGCGGGTTGCCGACCCCCGTTCTATGTGAAGACATTTTATAACCAAGGGTAGTAGTTAAGAATCATGTTTAAATGTGTCGTTCCTAAACTCTTTTTAAAAAATTTTTTTTTAACACTCTTCAACTGTTAGGCACCGGTTAATAGTTTCCTATTTTTTATTCTTCACAGGTTAGCGTTTATCTCCAGAACTGGTCCCATGTACTAAGCTATGTCAACAAGGCAGAATCCACGCCAGAGATTGCAGAGGTTAGTGTCATTCTCACAAATAACTGAATAAAAAATAAATTACCGTAATTTCCGGACTATAAGCCGCACCTGACTATAAGCCGCACCAGCTAAATTTAGGGGAAAATACAGATTGCTCCATATATAAGCCGCACCCGACTATAAGCCGAAGGGTTTTGATGTGTAATTAGCGTAGTACATAGGGGTTCCTGCTACCACGGAGGGGATTGTCGGGACAGAGATGACTGTTTGGGAACGCAAAGCGTCCCGTTTATTAACAATAAATCTTTCAATCATTCAATCAAACTTTCACATCTTTGACATGGCGAACAGCATTCGTGCCGAGTACAAATAATACAACGGTGCAAAGTAATACAAAGTGCTCGCCTGTACGTTATCAAAATAACCAGCCTACCGGTATATGAAAAGTCAGTCTTTAATCATTGTGTCATCGTCTTCCTCCTGCGTACTAAAACCACCGAAATCCTCTTCGTCGGTGTCGGAGGAGAACAGGCCGTAAATAAGCCGCACCCTTGTATAAGCCGCAGGGACCAGAACGAGGGGAAAAAGTAGCGGCTTATAGTCCGGAAATTACGGTATGTGTCTTATGTCTAAATACCACTAGTTAAAAATAGAAAATCACAAGTGTGGCCCCAGGACCTTTTTGGCCCACAGCTTATTTTCTATTGGCCCTCCGCATTTTTTTATGAATACAATTCATTCATTATTAATGGGATGTGTTATTAAATATTACACTAACTTGCCTTGTCAACTATAACACAAAAATAAGATGCTGATATTTTGTTCAGATAGCTTACCATACATTGACCTACATTTAAGGGTGTAACGGTACGTGTATTTGTATTGAACCGTTTCGGTACGGGGGTTTCGTATGGCGTCACATTAGTACCAAAAATCCAAGCGCGTAAAAACTGTTATCGCGCGCTGATTCTCCACTTCGTGTGCGCACGCGACACCCTTTTGCGCGCGCGCGGTGCCCTTGTGCGCGCGCGCGGCGCCTTCTTGTGTGCGCGCGGTGCCTTTCTGCGCGCGCGCTGTCTCGGTCTGTGCGCTGTCATGTTTCATTTTGGTACTTTGGGGGCGGGCATGCTTAGACCGCCCCTTCTTTCTGATTGGCTTTGAAAAAAAAAAAGAAAAAAAAAGAAAAAGAAAAATACAACTTCAAGTAGGTTGTAAAAAAAGGCAGATGAAGTGAAACTATAGCAATGCTTTTCTTTACACTCTCTCATGCACACAGATACTCATGTTATGAGAAGTATATTGTTTCAAAAATATTAACATTAATTGTTGATATTTTAAACATCTTTCAGATTACATTGCTCAAATTCAAAAACCACTTTACTACACAAATATTAGGCCCAATGTGCAGGATTATTCTATTAGTATTAGTTATTTTTATGTTTGATCATATCTTAGCTTATTTTTATGTTTTATCATATCTTAGCCTATTTTTATATGGTCTTATTATATTTATATTTCAGTTTTTATTGTATTTTATTTTATTTTATTTTATAGTTTTTCATATTGTAGTTGTTTGATTATATCTTATCTTATTTCATATTATTTTTGGACTTTTACCTGATGTGTATTTTAATTATTTTTAATCCATTTATTTGATTATCTAGTGTTTCCTCAAAGAGCCCTCTGGATCTCCACGTCCAGAGGGTTCCTGTGATTAGCTATTGTCATTGTGTTGTTATTATTATTATTGTTGTTGTTGTTTGTTTATTTTTATGTACATGTTTGACTGTCTTCATGGGGTGTGGGTGTTATTTCTCATTTTGTTTTTAACTATGTAAAGCACCTTGAGCTGCATTTTAAATGTATGAAAAGTGCTTTATAAATAAAAATGTATTATTATTATTTTTAGTACTAGTACCCTTACAATCACTCCAAACCAGTTCAATAACTTACCTCTTTTTCAGACAACATTTTTTTATCCACTTCTTCCTCCGTAAATCTTGATACATATTGACGATGACCCGCCCTGCTATACTTCTGATTGCTCAAAGCCAATCAGAAAGAAGGGGCGGTCTAAGCATGCCCGCCCCCAAAGTACCAAAATGAAACATGACAGCGCACAGACCGAGACAGCGCGCGCGCAAAACGAGACAGCGCGCGCGCAGAAAGGCACCGCGCGCGCGCAAAACGAGACAGCGCGCGCAGAAAGGCACAGTGCGCGTGCAGAAAGGCACCACACGCGCGCAAAAGGGTGTCGCGCGCGCGCACGAAGTGGAGAATCAGCGTGCGATAACAGTTTTTACGCGCTTGGATTTTTGGTACTAATGTGACGCCATAGATTCGGTTCGGTTCGGAGGTGCACCGAACGAGTTTCCACACGGACATATTAAGTAGCGCACCGCACGTTGCGTAAACAATGCACACTGAGGTACAACACACGGCATGGCTACTACATGGCTACTAAGCAAAATTATCTGCCAATAGAACAAGAACATTTGGCTTGTCAAGACTTTCCAAAACAAGTAAAATTAGCTAACCTCAATGAACCCAAAAATACCTCAAACTAAGTATAATCTCACTAATAACAAGTGCACTTTTGTTGGTAAAGAAAAACATTTGACCTTTTTGCTCGAAATTTTGAAAAAATATTCTAAAAATTACGTAAATGCTAGTGCCATTATCTTGACATAATGATATGCGCTCGGCATTACATTTCTTGAAACCAGCAAACTTATACTAAAAACTAATTTATTGTTCTTAATGGAAATTCAACAAGGCAACCGCTTGTTACTCTCGGGGTCTCCTAGCCGCTCAGGCAAATCATATGGTCGAAAAATTCATTTTTCCATCGATAACATGACATCATCGCGCCAAGTGCGTGCTCTTTCAGTCAATTAGTGCGCATATATACAGCCCGGCCCCCGGCCAAATTTTTTTTATTGTAATTTTGAGGAATTTATCTGAATGTGCATGAACTATTTCTGTTCAAAATTGTTTGAAATGTCAAATGTTTAAATATTAACTGTCCGTTCACTGTACTTTGCCAACTGGACTACTATATTTCATTGAAAATAAAACAGCAAAGTCCATTTGGCTGTCATCTGTTTTAATTATGAGACAAATTTGTGTCAAAGTTATGCTTTTTTTTTCATACTTGATATAAGAAGTTATTACTTTAAAAAAGTAGTTTTATACTTGTGAGTGTTGATGACACAGCTTTGCAACAGTTGATATTCTAGTTTCAAGCATGTTTTACTCAATATAGGTCATCAAATCTCAGCAACAAGCTGTAATATCTTACTGAGATAATTTAGGACCAAAACCCTTAAAACAAGTAATACACTCTAACATAAAATCTGCTTAGTGAGAGGAATTATCTTATCAGACAGAAAATAAGCAAATATCACCCTTATTTGAGATATTTAATCTTACTTAGATTTCAGTTTTTGCAGTGCATTTCAAACCTCAGATTGTGATTAGACAAACATTTTGTCAATCACACTAAAGCAAATGATGCTTCTCTCTTCATATAGCAAAGAGGGGAGCGAGACAGCCAAAATCAAGCAGTTCTCACCAAACTAAAGTGCGCTGCAGGTAAGAAAACAATTTAAAATGTTGTGTTCGTCAATGTAATACCCTATATTTGATGGATTATTACTTTCATTATTTGGTCTTCCACATGCTTCCCCGTTATGTTTTATAGGTCTGGCGGAGCTCGCCTCTCGAAAATATAAACCGGCTGCCAAGTGCTTCCTGCAGGCATCCTTCGATCACTGTGACTGTCCAGAGGTAAGTTTAGTTCTCTTCGTACTTTGGGATACGAGCTTAATTGGTCAGCGTTGCCCAGTGAAATGAATTGAAGTCAAGATAATCTGTGCTTGTGCCCCTAAAAACATCACCATTTTGTAAAATGTAAAATACCTTTTAAAAAGAAAAACTAACTTTTAGATAAGAAATTTTGTATGAAAAATAATACAATAGAATGTACTATGAACAATTACAGTAGTCTGATGTAGGGCTGGGCGATATATCGATATACTCGATACATCGCGGGTTTGTCTCTGTGTGATATAGAAAATGACTATATCGTGATATTCGAGTATACGTTCTCACACAGTTGCTTTTACCTGCGGGCATTACACTACAGGCGTTTCCCACTCTTTCTTGTCTCTCCTTCTCACTGAGACTTAAAACAAGCGCACCTTCTTACATACAACACATACTGTCACACGTGCAACGTCACACGCCCTCCCCGAGCAGAGAGGTAGCTACATGGGTAACATTAGCTGTGGTGCTAACGGGGCGTTGCGAGTGGTAATATGAGAGAGAGAAGGTGCGAATCTGGTAACAAATGGAGGAAGAATTAATTCCCAAGAAAAACAGCAGGGGGTCCATCGTCTGGCGGTGGTTTGGCTTCAAGCGGGAATATGTCGAACAAGTATGCGGCAAAAGCGTTGCTACAAAAAGTAGCATCACTGCTAATTTGTAGCATCATTTGAAAAGTCACCCGCTAGAGAATGAAGAGTGCTTGAAACTCCGCATGTCAACATCTCCGTTCGGTGCCACACCCACAAAATGCAGAAGCAACCATTTCCACATCAACACCGTATAAAAAAAAATCAACAACAGAAGGAGATAACGTCCGCAGGAACCTACCACATTGTGAAGGACATACACTATTTGATTTCCTATTATGCGGCTCATTTTTATTTGACAGTTTTTGAAATATCTTGTGTGACATCATGCACAAAAGTGCACTTTATTTGTTTTAAACTATTGTAGTGGGGTTCTGTACAAAAAGTGCACTTTAATTTAGTGTTGTTTTGATATGTCATCTTAGTGACATCATGCACAAAAGTGCACTAGTAGCTTGTTTTAAAATGTCTCTGACAATCTTGCACTTTCTGTATTGGAAATGACATGGATATTTGTGCCACTGCTTAATAACTGTTTAATAAATACACTTTTGCTAAATTGACTTAGTTGTTTTTAGCCCATGTCACGATACACGATATATATCTGGATATTTTGCCTTAGCCTTGAATGAACACTTGATGCATATAATCACAGCAGTATGATGATTCTATGTGTCTACATTAAAACATTCTTCTTCATACTGCATTAATATATGCTACTTTTAAACTTTCATGCGGAGAGGGAAATCACAACTACCGTATTTTCCGCACCATAAGCCGCCCCGTGTTGTAAGCCGCACCTTCAATGAATGGCATATTTCAAAACTTTGTTTACCTATTAGCCGCCCCGTGTTATTAGCCGGACCTACGCTACGCCAAAGGGAATGTCAAAAAAACAGTCAGATAGGTCAGTCAAACTTTAATAATATATCACAAACCAGCGTTCTAACAACTCTGTTCACTCCCAAAATGTAATGTGCAAATGTGCAATCATAAAAATAGTAACACTCAAAATAGTGCAGAGCAATAGCAACATCAATAACTCAACGTTGCTCATACGTTAGTGTCACACAACACACAAAATAAACATTTAAAGCTCACGTTCTGAAGTTATTACTCATCCACAAATCCCTCGAATTCTTCTTCTTCGGTGTGCTTCACTTGTTTTTTGACACCATCTGTGATGTGGACGCGCATGCAGTCATAGATCAACAGGGAGCTGCGTGAAAAAAGTCACCCTGTCCCTTCGCTCATCTTTTCTTCATCCATCCATCCCTTCGAGTTAGCTTTTATGATGACGCCGGCTGGAAAGTTCTCTTTTGGCAAGGTCTTCCTTTTGAATATCACCGTGGGTGGAAGTTTCTGGCCGTTAGCATGGCAAGCTAGAACCACGATGAAGGACGACTTCTCATTCCCTGTGGTGCGAATATTCACCGTACGTGCTCCCGTTGTATCCACAGTGCGGTTCACATGAATATCAAAAGTCAGTGGAACCTTGTACGCGTGTCTCTTAGTAGGAGACATTTTGTGGTCTTTACAGAAACACACAAATGAAATGAAACGTAATATCCGCGCGCTTCTTCCTCTACGGGGGCGGGTGCTCACCTTGGCGGTTGCTTACAGTAGAAGAAGAAGCACTTCCTCTTTTACGGGGAAAAAAGATGGCGGCTGTTTACCGTAGTTGCGAGACCTAAACTTTATGAAAATAAATATTAATATTAATCCATATATAAGGCGCACCGGGTTATTAGCCGCACTGTCAGCTTTTTAGAAAAATTGTGGTTTTTAGGTGCGGTTTATGGTGCGGAAAATACGGTAAGTCAATTTAGCAAAAGTGTATTTATTAAACAGTTATTAAGCAGTGGCACAAACATTCATGTCATTTCAAAACAACACTAAATTAAAGTGTACTTTTTGTACATAACACCACTACAATAGTTTAAAACAAATAAAGTGCACTTTTGTGCATGATGTCACACAAGATATTTCAATAAGTGTCAAATAAAAATGAGCTGCATAATAGGAAATCAAATAGTGTATGTCCTTCGCTATGTGGTAGGTTCCTGCGGATGTTATCTCCTTCTGTTGTTGACTATTTGTTTCATACGGTGTTGATCTCGAAATTGCTGCTTGGGCATTTTGTTGGTGTGGCACCGAACGGAGATGTTGACATGCAGAGTTTCAACCACTCTTCCTTCTCTAGCGGGTGACTTTTCAAGTCATGCTACAAATTAGCAGTGGTGCTACTTTTTGTAGCAACGCTTTTGCCGCATACTTGTTCGACATCTTGCCGCTTGAAGCCAAACCACCGCCAGACGATGGACCCTGTGCTGTTTTTCTTGGGAATTAATTAGAGATGTCCGATATATGTATGTATGTATCGGCCGATAAATGTGTTAAAATGTAATATCGGAAATTATTGGTATCGTTTTTTTTATTATCGGTATCGTTTTTTTAATTTTTTATTATATCCACATAAAAAACACAAGATACACTTACAATTAGTGCACCAACCCAAAAAAACTCCCTCCCCCATTTACACTAATTCACACTCATTCACACAAAAGGGTTGTTTCTTTCTGTTATTAATATTCTGGTTCCTACATTATATATCAATATATATCAATACAGTCTGCAAGGGATACAGTCCGTAAGCAAACATGATTGTGCGTGCTGCTGCTCCACTAATAATACTAACCTTTAACAGTTAATTTGACAAATGTTCATTAATTACTAGTTTCTATGTAACTGTTTTTATATTGTTTTACTTTCTTTTTTATTCAAGAAAATGTTTTTAATTTATTTATCTTATTTTATTTTATTCATTTTTTTAAAAAGTACCTTATCTTCACCATACCTGGTTGTCCAAATTAGGCATAATAATGTGTTAATTCCACGACTGTATATATTGGTTGATATCGGTATCGGTTGATATCGGTATCGGTAATTAAAGAGTTGGACAATATCGGCATATCAGATATCGGCAAAAAGCCATTATCGGACATCCCTAGAATTAATTCTTCCTGCATTTGTTACCAGATTCGCACCTTCTTTCTCTCGTATTACCACTCTCATCACTCCGCTAGCACCACAGCTAACGTTACCCATGCCGCTACCTCTCTGCTCCGCGAGAGCGTATGACGTTGCGCAACAGTATGTGACGTATGTAAGAAGGTGCGCTTGTTTTACGTCTCAGTGAGGAGAGACAAGAAAGAGTGAGAAGAGCCTGTAGTGTAATGCCCGCAGCTAAAAGCAACTGCCTGGGGACGTATACTCGAATATCACAATATAGTCATTTTCTATATCGCACAGACACAAACCCGCGATATATCGAGTATATTTCATATATCGCCCAGCCCTCGTCTGATGTAATAATAATGTATGAAATTTACCTTGGAGAGCGGACTTCTATGGTATCTACTTTGAACTGTTTCTCCGTCAAACCCACCATCATCAGTTTCCCCATATTTTGTATTGAGGAATTTCTGCCGGTTATAAAATATTTTAACATACTTAATTGGCGCCGGCGACTCATTCTCCTTCAGTAGGATGCAGATAAGCAGTGCTATGCTTGAATTGCTTTGCCAAGTCGGCTTCACACACTCATGTTTTTGATAATTACTTTCTTTATTGCAATTAATATTGTCCGTTGCTTCTTCTCAGTACTGTCCTTTACACTCACTTTCGTCGTTCCTATGGCTGGAAAAACAAAGTTTCCTCGATCTAAAGCACTGGTGTCAAACTCTAGCCCCATTGTTTTATGTGGCCCGCAAAATATTGAATATTGAATATTGAATATTAAAGTATTATTATTTATTTATTTAATTATGTGTTACATTACATAGTACATGTGACATTTCATAGTGTTATTATACTTTACCTTTTTTGAAGTTTGTGTTTTGTGCATTAAAAGATGGTTAAGGTTGAACAAAATTTGAACATTTCAAAAAGACTTTGAGAAAGAGTGTCCAAAGTCCAGCCTGGTTGTCATTTAAAAGGTTGTAAGTTGCTTTGAGGAAAAAGTGAAATGTTATCACATAAGCAACAAAGCTCAGTTTTTTTTTTTAAATTTCCCTTAACGAACGTGGAATTAATGCTGATTGATTTTAATTGCTACGTTGACTACTGTATAATAAATGTGTGACTGTTTCCTTTCAGCTTTTGTCACCCAGTAATGTAGCAGTTTATGGAGGTTTATGTGCGTTGGCCACATTTGACAGGCAAGAGCTCCAACGTAATGTCATCTCCAGCAGGTATTTATTAATTGTCAAATGAGAAATGTTTTTAATTATATTAATCTCAGTTTTCAAATTAATTAATCAATCACCATTTTTAACTGTTTGCAATATGCCCATTTTTCACTATGTTGTACTGACAACGATACAACAAGTCAATATATTTAACATACTATATGTCAATTAACAGCTTCAAATTAGATGAAAATTCAGATCAAATTAGAACATGCACACCATAATATAATTAAGTTTTGGACTTATTGTATTGTTTTCTGTTGTGTATTATTTCCTGTTTGACTCCTATTTCATATTTTCTATTTACTGTTTTGGACCGTTGGCAACAGCTTTGCTTAGCATTTGTTGGTGAAGAATTAGTTTGAAATTAGTAATCACCACTATTTATTTAAATTACGAATGCTGCGATCAGAGTTTTAGGATGGCATTTCTAATTGTTAACTGTAATTTATATGTTGTGAGTAGGGATGTAACAATATTAAAATGTGACGCCCTGGTTATCGTAAATGTGATCCCCCGGTTGTTGTGACCAAAATTATCTCGGTTTTTATTGCCGTATTGTTGAATGTTGTCAAGAAGATATTTTCTTTAAAATATATAAAATAAATAGACACTATTTTGCATGTGTTGTGTTTCGTACACTTCACTGACAGCGTTTTAGTCTTAGAATGTTATCTGTTTACCGTATTTTTCGGACTATAAGTCGCTCCGGAGTATAAGTCGCACCGGACGAAAATGCATAATAAAGAAGGAAAAAAAACATATGTAAGTCGCACTGGAGTATAAGTCGCATTTTTTGGGGAAATTTATTTGATAAAACCCAACACCAAGAATAGACATTTGAAAGGCAATTTAAAATAAATAAAGAATAGTGAACAACAGGCTGAATAAGTGTACGTTATATGAGGCATAAATAACCAACTGAGAACGTGCCTGGTATGTGAACGTAACATATTATGGTAAGAGTCATTCAAATAACTATAACATATAAAACATGCTATACGTTTACCAAACAATCTGTCACTCCTAATCGCTAAATCCCATGAAATCTTATACGTCTGGTCTCTTACGTGAATGAGATAAATAATATTATTTGATATTTTACGCTAATGTGTTAATAAATTCACACATAAGTCGCTCCTGAGTATAAGTCGTACCCCCGTGTTTCAAACTATGAAAAAAAGTGTGACTTATAGTCCGAAAAATACAGTAATCGCTAAGCTTTTTCTGTTTAAAATATTGGTTTGTACTTAAGCACGATAAGATCTATTTAATTAAAAAGTGCGTAACAAATACAATCTTTTATTAAATGTCATTTCTGTCGGGCATCGTGTCCTACTTTGTTCAGCGGTCCTTGAACGCACTGTGAAAACACCTCGGTCTCTTTTCCTCGGAGTATAGAACGGTCACTCTGTTTTAAGAAAGCACAGCTTGTAAGTTCAATGTGCACAATTGACTCGCTTAGTTAGTAGTTTCATTCCAAGCATGCTTTCCTTTGGTAATAAAGACTCTATTTGACTGTACCTACAAAGATGTAATCACATTCTGACACTTATTAAAGCTGTATATTTGGACTGGGGGTTCATTTTGCTTCATATTGCCTGTCTGCTATTCTTTCGTCCGCGCCATGTTTGTCTTGATGTACAACAGGATTGATTAATAATTAGTTTCTGCTGCTGTTTTTGACAGCCCTACTATATAAACATGCATACAATGTGTAGATAATAATAATAATAGGATTTTTAATGACTTTTTTTGTGTGTCCCCAGCTCATTTAAGTTATTTTTAGAATTAGAACCTCAAATTCGCGACATCATCTTCAAGTTCTATGAGTCCAAGTATGCTTCTTGTCTCAAGCTACTGGATGAAATGAAGGTAAGAGCAAGAAACTGAATTCAAAATATACAAATAAAACAGTCTTTGTCTGCACGACAGTTAACATTTTTAGATGAATGCTTATGGTGTGTTCCTTCAGGATAACCTTCTTTTGGATATGTACTTGGCTCAACATGTCCGGACACTGTACAGCCAAATCAGAAACAGAGCCCTCATCCAGGTAACACACAGCAGCACATCCCTTTACAATGTTTGATTAATCAAGTTAGAATTACATATAAGTAAGGGTGTTACGGTACACAAAAATTTCGGTTCGGTACGTACCTCGGTTTAGAGGTCACGGTTCGGTTCATTTTCGGTACAGTAAGAAAACAACAAAATATACATTTTTTGGTTATTTATTTACCAAATTTGTAAACAATGGCTTTGTCCTTTTAACATTGGGAACAGTATAATAATACTGCCCAAAAATAGAAATAGCTGTGTGTGTGATGGATGTGAGCCACCACTAGGCTGATCAGTGCAACAGCAGGCAGTCATGAATGCTAAGCATAACAATAACATACAGTACATATACACACAGGGTCCATTGCCAGGGTTCATGTGGTCAACATATATCGAATAAAAACTAAATAAGATAAGGCTCAGAATGGTTTCTTAACAAAACCTTTCTACATATACACTACCGTTCAAAAGTTTGGGATCACCCAAACAATTTTGTGGAATAGCCTTCATTTCTAAGAACAAGAATAGACTGTCGAGTTTCAGATGAAAGTTCTCTTTTTCTGGCCATTTTGAGTGTTTAATTGACCCCACACATGTGATGCTCCAGAAACTCAATCTGCTCAAAGGAAGGTCAGTTTTGTAGCTTCTGTAACGAGCTAAACTGTTTTCAGATGTGTGAACATGATTGCACAAGGGTTTTCTAATCATCAATTAGCCTTCTGGGCCAATGAGCAAACACATTGTACCATTAGAACACTGGAGTGATAGTTGCTGGAAATGGGCCTCTATACACCTATGTAGATATTGCACCAAAAACCAGACATTTGAAGCTAGAATAGTCATTTACCACATTAGCAATGTATAGAGTGTATTTCTTTAAAGTTAAGACTAGTTTAAAGTTATCTTCATTGAAAAGTACAGTGCTTTTCCTTAAAAAATAAGGACATTTCAATGTGACCCCAAACTTTTGAACGGTAGTGTAAAGTGCTTTTTTTGATTGATTGATTGATTGATTGAGACTTTTATTTGTACATTGCACAGTACAGTACATATTCCGTACAATTGACCACTAAATGGTAACACCCGAATACGTTTTTCAACTTGTTTAAGTCGGGGTCCACGTTAATCAACATTAAACTGCCTCAAGCTGTTGCTCAGATTAAATAAAATGACAAAACTTTTCTTCTACATATAAAAAGTGCAACATTAAACAGTTTCAAGTCAACTCAGCCTCAGATTAACCTTTCTTCCCCCCCCCCAGCCTTTAACCCTGGTGACTTTCACTCAATCTTCATGTTTTTTGCCAGAAAAATCAGTTAATCCACATTGTCTGCAGAAAGAAGAAGTGGATCAAAATCTAGTTTTTAATGCAATATGGTCTTAAATCTGCTGCTATAAAAACACCAACGGCATTTGTTATTGCTTTAGCCCTGCCTGACTCGCCGAGGAGAGGCTGCTTGAATGCGGTGTTTGCACGATGCTCGTCTTTCTCGTCGTCATTATGTGCAGGTCCAGGAATTTAATGTTGTCTCAAGGCTCAACCGCCTCTCCTTAAATGAGGAATGGACCGTGTGCTGTTTACCTGGCCCTCCTGAAGTCTACAATGACCTCAGTGGTTTTGCTGGTGTCCAGGTGGAGGTTGTTGGCTCCACACCATGTTGAGAGATGCTCAATCTTCTCTTTATAGTTTTCGGTTAATCACTGTTTGATATACAGTAAGTCCATCCTTAAACTGGCAGAGAAGTGGTGTGTAAAGAGTACCATACCAGTGTACATGCCTATAGTAGAGGGTGTGCTGTCCGCATTTTCACCATTTGCGATTGAGTCTGCCTTTTTGATTGAATTATGGTGTCAACTTGCATTTAGAACAGATAAGGACCAACCAGATTATAAAACTGAACTGCAGATTATTGAAGATGCCTTTGTTATTAATTTTTATATGTATTTAAACACATGTAAACGATTAAATAGCTTGTGTATTTTAATGACCGCAGTGCTTAGTTGTTTTTTGTTTGTTTGTTTTTCAGTATTTCAGCCCCTACGTGTCAGCAGACATGACTAAGATGGCACAGGCCTTCAACACTACAGTGGCGGCTCTGGAAGATGAGCTCACCCAACTAATCCTGGAGGGACTCATCAACGCACGCATTGATTCCCACAGCAAGGTGAAAGCAGTGGGGAAATCTAAAAAATGTTTTGTTGGAATCCTTAAAATCTGATATTCTGACATGTTCACAATAGATTTTGTATGCAAGAGATGTGGACCAGAGAAGCACCACATTTGAAAAGTCGCTCCAAATGGGTAAAGAGTTCCAGAGACGAGCCAAAGCCATGATCCTCAGGGCTGCTGTGCTACGCAACCAGATCCATGTAAAGGTACAGGACAAACATTGTTTTTGGTATTCTTTACAACTTTGTTAGAACTTGGATTGCTTGGATTCGAGGATCTATGGAGTGCAGGTGTCACCAAACGTGTTTCCACTAAGAGCTGCTCCTCTGTCGAGCTATTGCTAGTGCGTATGGGTGTGCATGCAGAACATGGAAACAGATGTTCTAAGGAGTTCAATTTTGGGTGTTATTAATCAAACGACCCACATAACATTTAAAGGCCTACTGAAGCCCACTACTACCGACCACGCAGTCTGATAGTTTATATATCAATGATGAAATCTTAACATTGCAACACATGCCAATACGGCCGGGTTAACTTATAAAGTGACATTTAAAATTTCCCGGGAAATATCCGGCTGAAACGTCGCGGTATGATGACGTATGCGCGTGACAAAGTCAGTATAACGGAAGTTATGGTACCCCGTAGAATCCTATACAAAAAGCTCTGTTTTCATTTTATAATTCCACAGTATTCTGGACATCTTTTGCAATTTGTTTAATGAACAATGAAGGCTGCAAAGAAGACAGTTGTAGGTGGGATCGGTGTATTAGCAGCGGACTACAGCAACACAACTAGGAGGACTTTGTTGGAGAGCAGACGCGCTAGCCGCCGACCTCACCTTGACTTCCTATGTCTCCGGGCCGCCAAACGCATCGGGCGAAGTCCTTCGTCCTTCTGCCGATCGCTGGAACGCAGGTGAGCACGGGTGTTGATGAGCAGATGAGGGCTGGCTGGCGTAGATGGAGAGCTAATGTTTTTAGCATAGCTCTGTGCGGTCCGGTTGCTATGTTGCTAAGTTAGCTTCAATGGCGTCGTTAGCACAGCATTGTTAACCTTCGCCAGCCTGGAAAGCATTAACCGTGTATTTACATGTCCACGGTTTAATAGTATTGTTGATTTTCTATCTATCCTTCCAGTCAGGGGTTTATTTTTTTTGTTTCTATATGCAGGTAAAGCACGATGCTATCACGTTAGCTCGTAGCTAAAGCATTTCGCCGATGTATTGTCGTGGAGATAAAAGGCACTGAATGTCCATTTCGCGTTCTCGACTCTCATTTTCAAGAGGATATAGTATCCCAGGTGGTTTAAAATACGAATCCGTGATCCACAATAGAAAAAGGAGAGTGTGGAATCCAATGAGCCAGCTTGTACCTAAGTTACGGTCAGAGCGAAAAAAGATATGTCCATCACTGCCTCTCAAGTCCTTCACTGTAACGTTCCTCATCTACGAATCTTTCATCCTCGCTCAAATTAATGGGGTAATCGTCACTTTCTCGGTCCGAATCTCTCTCGCTCCATTGTAAACAACGGGGAATTGTGAGGAATACTAGCTCCTGTGACGTCACGCTACTTCCGGTACAGGCAAGGCTTTTTTTTATCAGCGAGCAAAAGTTGCGAACTTTATCGTCGATTTTCTCTACTAAATCCTTTCAGCAAAAATATGGCAATATCGCGAAATGATCAAGTATGTCACATAGAATGGATCTGCTATTCCCGTTTAAATAAAAAAAAATCATTTCAGTAGGCCTTTAACCTACCTGTCGAGAATGCTACATTGTGGGTGTTATATGACATTTACTTGTTAAAATTCTCTGATTTATTGTTGGTATATTTATTTACTTAATTATTTATTTGAATTAGGACAATGCATATTCATCAACATAGAGCAACAATGTAAATATGCCGTTGTCCGTTGTCCGGAGGCAGGTTAATACAGTAAACATTCAACAGGTCATGATACAAAAGAATACATAAATCACAAGACATTACAAGCATACCTTGAGCACAGACCATGGACAGAAAAATAAAACAAACAAAAAAACAAGTGAATAATCTAATTGTGCGTGCATGTCTGATTAGTTTTCAACCACTGTTTCAGTGCAGTTTTAGTATAGCATGTGTTAAGTAGCATAACTATATGAAAATAGGCCAGCTTTTGACCATATGAAGACAGATGTTTTTTGTATATAATTGAATGTTTTGTCGCTTTAAGAAAGATTGAAATAATATATTTTTTATTATGCGTGTGCCATAACCTAATAAATCCTACATTTCCTGACATTGGTGTATTATCATCTCGGTGGACACAACTGTATGTGCGTGTGGGTTAAAGTACCAGTATAATGGTATTTATTTTAAGGGGCTGATTCTCACAAATTCAACTGATGAGTTTTAGTGTCCTTTAGTATGTTTTAATGACGTTTGTTTTTTTCCACATATAATACATACGATTAAGATATTTCTCATATGAAAAAAACTTGTATGCGTTTTGAGCGGAGTGAGTGAAGCCTCCCTCCAATGAGCGCAGCTTCAGCGTCAATGTAGACACACTGCACGACTGCTTCTAAAATGCCCATAAAAAGTGGTACATGTCTCTTGCATGTTTGAAAACATAGCAAAACGCCACAGGTATGAGGAGCATGATAACATAAAAGTGCAGTAAATGAGTGTCTATGTGGTGATGCCGTAAAATCCTCATTTAAATAAGGTGGTTTGCACCACTTTACAGTTGCACAAATAATCTTAGTAGATGGCGTGCCCAATAATAATACACACTATTTTATAGATTGCACATGCTGTTTACTGTGTTGTATTTGGACCTTAGTAAATCAGGTACTTACTGTAAAATGTCTGAATACGGTTTAACGAATAAAATGAAACACTATTCAGCATATAAAGATATTTTCTATTGTACTAGTACTGTAAAATACATTTAAACTCAAGATCAGAATACAATCCTAATGTCAACATACGCGTTACTACTAGTGAGACATATTAAAAAAGTCCACCTGTTATGTTGGTGCTTTGAGTCTTCCCATGTGGCTTTAGAACAGCACATTTGGTACTTTGCTCAGCTGGCATGGTTTGTTTGGTGGAGCAATAATGCATTCCACCAAACCCCGGACTGGACCAAACAAACAAATAGACAAATAGACCGAGACCTGGTTTTGAGGCCGTCACGGTCCGTATAAACTTTGCACGCACATGCGGCCACAATGAATGTATGGGTGTGTCAATGTAAGCGCTTTGAGACAATTGTGAAAAAGCGCTATATAAATATCATTCATTTAATTTCAAATGCAGTAAAATAGAATACATCTGTTCCTGCCAAATAACTAAGTTGTTTGCCTTGTGTTTAAAAAATAGAAAAAACTATAAAAGAAGAACCAACGCAAAATAAACACACTATTAAGTAATTATTCAGTACAGTACTGTGCAGGCACAGATAAATTATATTTCTCCCCTGCAGCCAGTAGAGGGCCACATACACTGAAGTTGTGTAGCCTCACTGACACTATCAACAGCAAACTCTTTTTCATTGACTTACAAAAGCCATACTTGTTCTAAAGCATCTGATATTGGAGGTCTTTGCTTGAAACTATAACGTTAGTGCCTTTTTTGCCTTTTTGTTCTTCGGAATACTTCATCGTGGATTTTGCCAAACTGCAGAGTACACCAACACAATTCTCATATTAGCTTCTTTTTCAACTGTAATGCAATGCGGCTTCATAATAGCACTTTCCCCTTTACATTACACTTTTTTTTACAAACCATAATAGGGGCTAGTTTACAGAAAAACAAAAAAAATACCTGAAATGCGTGATGGACGAAGCAAACAATGTTTAAATTGCGGGAGACAATAAGTGTCCCCATTAAAATAATGCAGACTTTCCCCTGCATGTACGGTAGTTGATGGTGGCATCTCGCCACACCTTAAATTTTTATTTTTTTATTTTTTTTTTTTACATGAAAAAAATGTAAGTAATACATTGTGTAAATGGCTATATGTAGTGTCAGGTTCAAACACTGAGGACATCTATTGAACAGGACAAGAAGCAAAGAATCAAACAGAGACAGAATTCAATTTGGACTCAATTTGAGGAGAGACGCTCGGACACTGTACCCTTGCACAGTATCTCAGCACGCTCTGCCAAAAGATTGTTTGCCTCCCCCTTTATTTGGACTTTTTCTGACCACATGACAGCAGCTGCTTCTAAGGGACGAGGTCGTAAACAGCCATCGCCTTTGATTACAACAGTTCAAAAGAAAAGGTCGTAAACAGTTCACAGAAAAGGTCGTAAAAGAGTTCAAAAAGAGGTTCGTAAAACAGTTCAAAAAGAGGTTCGTAAAACAGTTGGAAAAAGGAGGTTCATAAAGAGGTTGTCTGGAAATTGGGCAGATCCTGCCTTCTCTCCGCTTTGTAGTCCTTGGGTTAAAACAATATCTGTTGATTACAATATATGAAAGAAAACAGAAACCCCTTCATGTTGCTTTCCATCCTACACAGTGGAGTTTTACAAGTCTCCTTGGTAGGTTCAAAGACAGCTTTTGGTCTTATCGCTGGGAACTCATTTCAACACAAAGTTTTTTGGTTTTTTTTCCCAAATATTTGTATTGAATTTTGCAGACAGTACAGTATGATGGATCATGGCAACAGCAAGTTGAGGTATCTGCACATTTTGCAATATGTAACATAATAAACCCCATCCCTGACAATACCCACCCACTAAATTCCCAAGGTAATTGTCACCTAGTGCCCACAACAAATAGAGACACACATGAATATATGCAAACTTAGATTCAACACAGTTTTTGTGATAACTTAGATAAAATAATTCTTAACATTTAGCCCATTACATGCGCAACTGAAATGCACTTAAATTCGATCACTAAAACAGTGCTGCCCAAACTAGATGTTGTGATGACTTAGACTTAGACAAGCTTTATTGATCCACAAGGGAAACTGGTCCACACAGTAGCTCAGTTACAAAGGATGGAAAGGATAATGCACACAAGGGCACGAAAAGAGGGCAAAAACAAAAGGTATAAAGTAGACAAGAAATGTACTATAGTAGCAATATAAAATATAACATATATGTAATATTTACATATTATACATACAGTAAATATTATTTACTGATATATTATTGTATTTTATTATATTTTGATATAATATATACAATATATAGCAAATTCCAATTACCATGTACAATATTGCAGTATATGTAACAGCTGCAGCAAAAAAAGGGCAGCTGGAGCATAGGCAGCATGTCTACAATGTGGATATATATATATCGGAGGTATACACGTGGACAGTGATCTACGAAATGTGCAAATATTAATAAGACAGTAGCGGCTTTTAAGGAGAGAAAATGCAGTTGGAGCAGCAGTGCCAAGCAAGTGTGCTATCAGGCTCGCAGCAGCTCTGCGAGAAACAGGGACAGAAGTACAAACCCCGTTTCCATTTGAGTTGGGAAATTGTGTTAGATGTAAATATATTATGATATACAATGATTTGCAAATCATTTTCAACCCGTATTCAGTTGAATATGCTACAAAGACAACATATTTGATGTTCAAACTGATAAAAAAATGTTTTTTTTTTGCAAATAATCATTAACTTTAGATGACTTTGATGCCAGCAACAAATAAGTTGGGAAAGGTGGCAATAAATACTGATGAAGTTGAGGAATGCTCATCAAACACTTATTTGGAACATCCCACAGGTGAACAGGCTAATTGGGAACAGGTGGGTGCCATGATTGGGTATACAAGTAGATTCCATGAAATGCTCAGTCATTCACAAACAAGGATGGGGCGAGGGTCACCACTTTGTCAACAAATGTGTGAGCAAATTGTTGAACAGTTTAAGAAAAACCTTTCTCAACCAGCTATTGCAAGGAATTTAAGGATTTCACCATCTACGCTCCGTAATATCATCAAAGGGTTCAGAGAATCTGGAGAAATCACTGCACGTAAGCAGCTAAGCCCGTGACCTTCCATCCCTCAGGCTGTACTGCATCAACAAGCGACATCAGTGTGTAAAGGATATCACTACATGGGCTCAGGAACACTTCAGAAACCCACTGTCAGTAACTACAGTTTGTCGCTACATCTGTAAGTGCAAGTTAAAACTCTCCTATGCAGGGCGAAAACCGTTTATCAACAACACCCAGAAACGCCGTCGGCTTCGCTGGGCCTGAGCTCATCTAAGATGGACTGATTCAAAGTGGAAAAGTGTTCTGTGGTCTGACGAGTCCACATTTCAAATAGTTTTTGGAAACTGTGGACGTCGTGTCCTCCGGACCAAAGAGGAAAAGAACCATCCGGATTGTTATAGGCGCAAAGTGTAAAAGCCAGCATGTGTGATGGTATGGGGGTGTATTAGTGCCCAAGACATGGGTAACGTACACATCTGTGAAGGCACCATTAATGCTAAGCAACGTTACCATGGACGCCCCTGCTTATTTCAGCTAGACAATGCCAAGCCACGTGTCACATCAACGTGGCTTCATAATAAAAGAGTGTGGGTACTAGACTGGCCTGCCTGCAGTCCAGACCTGTCTCCCATTGAAAATGTGTGGCGCATTATGAAGCCTAAAATAGCACAAGGGAGACCCCCGGACTGTTGAACAACTTAAGCTGTATATCAAGCAAGAATGGGAAATAATTCCACCTGAGAAGCTTCAAAAATGTGTCTCCTCAGTTCTCAAACGTTTACTGAGTGTTGTTAAAAGGAAAGGCCATGTAACACAGTGGTGAACATGCCCTTTCCCGACTACTTTGGCACGTGTTGCAGCCATGAAATTCTAAGTTAATTATTATTTGCAAAAAAAAATAAAGTTTATGAGTTTGAACATCAAATATCTTGTCTCTGTAGTGCATTCAATTGAATATGGGTTGAAAAGGATTTGCAAATCATTGTATTCCGTTTATATTTACATCCAACACAATTTCCCAACTTATATGGAAACGGGGTTTGTAGTTTCTAAACACGAGTACAGTAGTAACCCCAGAAAAAGATGCTTGATTTATTGCATGTAGCTTTTAATAAAGATATAGTCACTAAAAGGATTTGAGAGCCCTATGGAAACTTGAAAAATTATCAACAGAGTATAACAGCAAAAAAGTATAAAGATGTATCAAAAAAAATAATACTAATAACAGATGTTTTTAAATGCATGTTTCACTTTTTTTTTTTTTTTAGCCTTTTTTAAAGAAAGTTGCAGATGATGCAAATAATGATGAAAAGCATCCCCACACCCACCACCAAAGTTGTGTTAGCAATCTGGGAGAAACCTTGTAATGATCTACAAATTAAATGCAAATCGCTACAATAACAAAAAGACGTTGGATGACATTGTCTAAGTTGCATAATTGGCCATGACTCATGTGCGTGTCCAGTCGTCCATTGTTTATCGCAATTAATTGGGACTGCGATAAACAGATTTCCGCAGATTTTTTATTAATGATAACAAATATTTTCATAGCGCAAAAAACTTAACGAGCTAGTTAGAGCCCTCTAAGCATGAAGTAACACCCAGTCTCAGTCACTTTTGCACTTGTTTCACCCAATATTGTAGCTTTAGTAAACGTTAATAATCAATTATTTATTTTAATTAAAGTAATAGACTGTTTTAAAATTTGACTGACTGCAGCAAGCCACCTCCTCAAGAGATCCAACCACCTCCTTTTATTTTAGGGAACTTATGTTCCAGTTTTGCACACATTTCCAATAATTTTATAAATGTGGGAATGAATTCAGCTGTTTCTTATTGCAAATGCACTGTTTTTAAAGTTGTAAGTGATGAATGCTCTTTTAGTGAAACGAAAAGAAATGTAAAGATGCATCAATAATCGGATTTTTAATGAAATCGTAGCTCCTGAATCGTAATCGAATCGGGAGGTGCCCAAAGATTCCCACTTCTACATATCGGTAGCCCGAGAGATCCTCCTAGTGGCCATACAGCGTCACATCCTGGGTAATTCCTCTTTAGTTAGAACTGGGCTTCCATGCGCTGAACCACCGGCATGTGTTGTTTTTACAAAAACTTGGTCAACTTGACACTAGCAGCTACGAGAGTTAGCTTTGATGTTAGCATTCATTGATAGCATTGCCTGTCTGCGTTGTCATTCCACATCGCTCAAGACAAAGCTGTGTCGTGAATGTCGAAAATGAAGTGCATCAAAAGAGTTAATTTCCACTGACAACTGTTCAATCAATCAATCAATCAATCAATGTTTATTTATATAGCCCTAAATCACAAGTACACTGCAAAAAGTCAGTGTTCAAAAACAAGAAAAAAAATACAGAAATGAGGGGTATTTTATATGAACTAAGCAAAATTATCTGCCAATAGAACAAGAAAATTTGGCTTGTCAAGACTTTCCAAAACAAGTAAAATTAGCTAACCTCAATGAACCCAAAAATACCTTAAAATAAGTATATTCTCACTAATAACAACTGTACTACTATATGAGTACCGGTACGTGTTTTCTATTGTTTCATTGAAAATAAAACAGCAAAGTCCATTTGGCTGTTAATTCCAACCCTTGATGCTGAGTGCCAAGCAGGGAGGTAATGGGTCCCATTTTTATAGTCTTTGGTATGACTCTGCCGGGGTTTGAACTCACAACCTACCGATCTCAGGGCAGACACTCTAACCACTAGGTCACTGAGTAGGTTAACAAGTCACTAGATATGAAAAAAGAGTATGTAGAGGTCGCTAAATATAGCAACAACTTTAAGTTGGCAACACCGATCCCTCCTGCTACGTCTTCTTATTCTCTGGCAGACTAGATGCGTGTGTTAAAAAGTCAGAGTTAAGATGCCAACTACTGTACGGCATTAAAATAACAAACTACTTTCACTGTGTGTTTATGAGCGACTACACTGCCATACTTGCCAACCCTCCCGTTTTTAGCGGGAGAATCCCGGTATTCAGCGCCTCTCCCGACAACCTCCCGGCAGAGATTTTCTCCCGACAAACTCCCGGTATTCAGCCGGAGCTGGAGGCCACGCCCCCTCCAGCTCAATGCGGACCTGAGTGGGGACAGCCTGTTCTCACGTCCGCTTTCCCACAATATAAACAGCTTGCCTGCCCAATGACGTCATAACATCTAGGGCTTTTAGAGAGTAGAGTGCACAACTGCCCACACAACAAGGAGACGAAGCAGAAGAACGAGGAAATTACAGACATGGCAACGCCGTCGACGAGCAAGATGAAGAAATACGCTTGCAAGTTCCAAAACGAATGGAAACAAGAATTTCAGTTCATCCAGGACAGTTCGAAGGGGAAGGTGTATGTTGCCTGTAAATATGTAGAACAGACTTCTCCATTGAACACGGTGGCCGAAATGATATACTCATCATGAACGGAGAAGTTAAACAGGACAATACTGCCATCTAATGGATAGCCACCGGAACACTGAAATTCAAGTATTTCTTTTATGTAAATAAAATAAATATATATATATATATATATATATATATATATATATAT